>NC_134485.1:404048521-404352143 GCF_040206685.1 Ascaphus truei | reverse complement strand
ACATACCTAGGAAATTCTGGAGCAGTCTCCCAGTAAATGCCTCAAAATTTCTGTGAGATTCCTAATGGCCCATCAGATTAACACAGCGGGGGGGTCCCTGCAGTCCCATTCAAACTGAAAGGTGAGGAAATGAATTGAGTGCGAGATCCGGGATTTGATAGGAAGCCAAGAGAGGGATTTCAGCAGGGCAGATGTTAAGACATATTTAGAGTAGAGTGATCCTGTAGCAGCATTAAGGATAGATTATAGGGAAGACAGAGAGGCATGAAGGCCGGACAGCAGGAGGTTACAGTAGTCGAGATGGGAGAGAATGAGGGCCAGTGTCAGAGTTTTAGCAGTTTGCATGTCTTGACAAACACAAGGTCAACTTAGATCAGGGGTAGCCAACTCCAGTCCTTACGAGCCCCCAACAGCTCAAGTTTTTAGGATATCCCAGCTTCAGCACAAGTGGCTCAATCAGTCTTCGACTGAGCCATTGATTGAGCTACCTGTGCTGAAGCAGGGTTATCCTGAAAACCTTACCTGTTGTTGGCCTTTGAGGACTGGAGTTGGCTACCCCTGATTTAAGTTGATCTTGTGTTTGTCAAGACATGTAAATAACCAATTTCCATCCATAATAGTTCACATCCCAGAAAAGTAATGCAAAATAAAAGATTTCTACTTCACAATACTAACTTCAAGATGACAAAATACCAGTCCTCAATAAACAATTACCAGTCCCGTTTAACCTCCTTAATGTTTCCAACTAAATTTTCTAGTGTTGCACTGGTACTGTACAGCAAGCAGAAGGTGTTGCGTGTTTCCTTTTCTGTCTTGTCTAACTACTCAATCATTAAAGTCATCTCTGTCTGATGGAATTAAGAAAATGCCTATACTAAAAGAACATTTTCTGAAACCAACAAAATCATCAAATAGAGGCTGCATACAAAGTCACGAGACAAATACTCTCAAAGCTAAGCATTTTGAGTGTCCAACTCACGTAGTATTGGAAGCTCATGTACAGTATAACATCTTTCAAATATGTTACTACGTTGGTCTGTTAAAACAAAAATCATAACCAATACAGTCAGTAATAATACTATATAAAAAATATAATATAAGTTATTTGTTTACTTTTTTTCATTAAAGAGGCAATCCAAGTGGTGATTTTTCTTTTGCAATTTTTTTTCTTTTTTAACATAGAATTGAAGCATGGGGTCTCCAAAGCTGAACCCCATTAATTTCAGCTCCGAGGTCCCCCTGTTCTGAAGATACCGTCCTTCCTAGGGAGTGTCAGTAGCTGCTTTGCTCAGCTGGCAGGGATCCCATAATGGCCGCTTTGCAAAGTTGGCCAATAGGAAGACGTGATGTCATCCAGTGCGGCTTCCTATTGGCCCACGTGACACGGGAGCTGTAAACTTGCAGGAGATACCAGCACCCCATTTGGATGTCTGTGTCTCTGAAATCAGGGTGTCCCCGGAGTTTAAATCAATGGGGTTCAGCTCTGGAGATCCCCTGCTTCAATCTTATGTTTTAAAAAAAGATTAAAACAAAAAATCACCCGCAACAAAAATGCAAAAAAATGCACAAAGCAGCGCACTGCTCAGGGAGCCAGCTGGTATAAACATGAAAAATGTATTGTCTATCCAACATTACAAAAAGGAAGTTTAAAGCCTCCTACGCGTTTCACATAACAAGGTGCTTTATCAAGGAGTATGGAATTGTTTAGAAAAAAGATTTCTTCAATCAAATTTTCGCGGCAAAATGGGGTGTGTGACGTCATCATGGGCGCGTGCTTGCGAGCGCGCGCGTCCACGTAGACCAATGCTCTTCAATCAGTGCACTGCCCCCAATGATGCCAGCATCAATCACCTTATGGCAGCCGGAGGCAAGAGATGAAACCGCCTCCCCTCCCTAAACAAGATCGGACAAGTGCACAATGCCATCGCGGGCGCGTGCATATCCTTGCGAGCCTGATCAGGCAAGGCACAGTTCATGTACCGCCCCCAGTGACGTCAGTGCCAGTCAAGAAAAAGCTACACTACGTCCAATAATGGACTCTGTGATGCATTTTACCCCTTTTATCTTCCCCTCAGGTCTGAGTAGTAGGTAATATACCCATAATATTCCAAAAGAATAAACATATTTGTAAATACACCCCCTAC
The DNA here is from genome assembly GCF_040206685.1 of Ascaphus truei. Taxonomy (NCBI): domain Eukaryota; kingdom Metazoa; phylum Chordata; class Amphibia; order Anura; family Ascaphidae; genus Ascaphus; species Ascaphus truei. Next base: position 404,349,999 of record NC_134485.1, on the reverse strand, counting down.
ATTAAATCAGGTTGGGAGATAGGGTATAAGAAAAGTACATCAGGTTCAGAGATATGTAAAACAAAACCACATCAAACAGTTTTAAGAAGAAGTCAACACATTTCGACTGGTTCAGTTAACCAACCAATTCCCTTTATGAAAGATCCCCTTGATGGCTTATCGACACTTTTATGTATTTTAGAAACTGCATAAAAAGTTGGAATAATTGGAAAATCAGTCTTAAAGTTACTTGTGTCCATCACAACCCTGTCTAATCCCTCATCTGCTTTTTTATTATAATATTTTGGTTCTTCTTGAGACCGTTTGATTCTATTCTTTCTTTCTTTTTAGTAATAGTCATATCTTTATTTTTGCTTCTAGGAGAATATTTTCTGAACCCTTGAATTTCCCTCTACTGTTTTGGAAAATATATCCAACTTAGAATTCTAAGTAGTACTGTAGGTAAGCAAAATGTACTTTTCTGCAAATGTAGCTATGAGGGGCACTGTTGAAGACACATTATTTACTCCATCAACTAAAGTAAATTGGTTTGGGAATCTGCGCTCACACTGTACCACATCAAAGAAAATGGAACATTAACTCCCGAGGGAGGTCTCACACACAAAGAAAAAGAAAAGCAAATCGTGTACTGGTGATCAGTTAAAAAAATGAGTTTGTGTTAAAGTCCTCAACAAGGACCAGCATAGAATAAAAACAACCATAACAGTATAATCACAAATCTTACATAAGTGTGCAAAAGCAAAGGGTGCAGGTCGATTTGGCGACATAGAATGGATTGCTGAAGTAAACAGCAAGTATGTGGGTCCAGACCATGAGTACCGTCAAGCCAAATGGAACTCCAACCCTACCTTAGACCATTCTGTGACACCACCAATGAAACACGTTCATCAACCTCACATGACCGAGTATTTACAGTACAGGCATACCCCGCTTTAAGGACACTCACTTTAAGTACACTCGCGAGTAAGTACATATCGCCCAATAGGCAAACGGCAGCTCACGCATGCGCCTGTCATCACGTCCTGAACAGCAATACCGGCTCCCTACCTGTACCGAAGCTGTGCGCAAGCGGGGAGACTATAGAGCCTGTTACAAATGCGTTATTTACAGCAGTTATGCACGTATATAACGATTGCAGTACAGTACATGCATCGATAAGTGGGAAAAGGTAGTGCTTCACTTTAAGTACATTTTCGCTTTACATACATGCTCCGGTCCCATTGCGTACGTTAATGCGGGGTATGCCTGTATTGTATTTGGTTTTTGTGGAATGTGAAACATGACTGCCTATTCATCTCTGAGCCGTAGCAGTGTCCAATTTCCGGCTTCATTTGAAGTAATATAAAACGGGAACATTGGTAGCAGTGGGAGAATGCAACATTAATATCACTATGATAGGGTTCTGTTTCTCTCTTAGGAGTGGACATTTTTAAGTACATCTCTTTGCTTTGGATTTGAAGGCTCCTTAAGTAGTAGAAATGTTCATTTAATGAGCACAATGTATTTATTTTTTAAGCGTCAGTCATCTAATTTGCCTCTATTACGGCTTTTATGTCGCTTTTGGTTCAAAGTTGCATTGCTCCTTGGATACCATCTTGGGAAGAGAGGAAGCAGAAAGTGAGGCAATTAGTGTGCTCATTTGTATAACCGTTGCCAGAAAATGGTTATTTATCTGCAGTTGAAACATACTTCCACATATTTCATACAGTGTTGGGAAGCCTCTGCGAGACACGGATGCAATGTTGAATATTTGTAGTCTTTAGGATACTAGAGATGGGTGACATTTTTGCAGAAAATCGAATCTGCCGTGAATTTGAAAGTTGCTTTCACCTATGGATTTCTGCGGAACTTTAAAAAAAAAAAAAAAATTATAGAAAGGCAGATTTAAAGAAAAATCTCTAGATTACAGGCATACCCCGGTTTAAGGACACTCACTTTAAGTACACTCGCGAGTAAGTACATCTCGCTCAATAGACAAACGGCAGTTCACGCATGCGCCTGTCAGCACTTCCTGAACAGCAATACCAGCTCCCTACCTGTACCAAAGCTGTGCGCAAGCGAGGAGACTATAGAGCCTATTACACATGTGTTATTTACATCAGTTATGCACGTATATGACGATTGCAGCACAGAACATGCATCGATAAGTGGGAAAAAGGTAGGGCTTCACTTTAAGTACATTTTCGCTTTACATACATGCTCCGGTCCCATTGCGTACGTTAATGCGGGGTATGCCTGTATTCTATTTCTCAACAAAAATCGTCAAACTTTAACATTTGGAATTTAAATAAAACTGTTCTTAATTCTGAAAATCTGTTTTGGTCTTTGGAACAAATTAAAGAGCTATCTCAAGTACTCTCAACTGCCCTGACCTAGGCTGGTTTTCGACTTTACTCCTCCCTCAACCTTCAGTACTGCATTCTTCCTGGCTGCCTGGGATTCCTCCCTGCAGCCAGCCCTGATCTTGGCTTGTTCTGACCTTGCTCCTGTCTCACCCTGTACACCTTGCATTCGGCCCTGTGTCCTGCTGCTTTCTCCAGCTGTAGGGATCCACTTGCTGTCTTTCAATACCGTTTTATTTCAGCACATGACAGTGGGTAATGCAGCCCCAAATGTAGATTTTGATGACAAAAATGCAGAAAATATAATGTTTTACTTGGATATTACTGTATCTTCTTCTCTATCTTTGGCAGTGTTTTTCCTCAGTTTCTGTCCTCCCTTGGTTTTATTTTGATCTTTATATTGTAAAGGTTCCAGTTTGACAGATTGAATCTTTGATTTTAAAAGTTCACATTCCTTCTTATAGTACTAACAATTCTGGTATCTGTCATTTATTTCACAACATCTTTTTTGTTGGCAATTTTCTTTATCCTTTTAAGTTAATTATATTATTAAAATAAATCAATGCCATAGCTACAATTGTTAAGAATGGCTTCACATGGACATAAACTCTTTATTGAATAAAACTGGTATGTTTGTGTATTCTCAACCTTCTGGTTGTTATTTAATCTTTTTGCCACTTGTATGAAGACAATGTCACCATATGTTTGTAACCCTTTCCCTATCCCTAAGGGAAACTGTGGGCGATCACGTGTGCTGCTGTACCTGTGAGGATTACAGGAAACCAAAGCCTCCACTCCTGGGGAGCCTGGGGTGCTCTCTCGTGGCGCAGGGCCTCCACCAATGAGGATCTCAGTATATGCGGTATTGGCTCCTCGCAGGAAACAATACTCACTAATAATAATACAACCAATGAATGTAAACACACTTTACTCATACATAATATAATGACACCAACATAACAATACACTGCAATACATAACAATAATAGTGGTTTCCCCAAAGTACTGAGGGTACCATGGGCACCTGTAACCCTATGTCCACAAAGCAGATCCCACCCAAAGTGTGTGTGAGGGCATCGCTACCCTGAACCATTGGTGCACGTGTGATACATGCCTGGGTACTCCAGTACGCCAGGGGCCGCTTTCAGAATTTACGCTGAAATAGGTCCTACAAAGCGGGGCCTCCGACAGCAATCCCCTCTCATCTAAAAGTCCAGCCCTCCACGTGGTGCGAGCTCCAGCCGGAGTGTCTCACACAAAGTCTCTGCACACTGCAGTTCCAGGCTGCATCCTCCCTTTGGCTGAGACAGCCCATGTGCTCTTTCTCCCCCCCCCCCCCCGAGGATTCTGGGACTCGTAGTCTTGATTCATTACATGCGGAGCATTCCAATATGGCCGCCGCAACTTTCTCCCAAGGCTTCTGGGAGTTGTAGTTCCACAATTTAAAAAATGGCCGCCGCCACTCTCCCCTGGTCCCACGGAGCAACGGAGCAGTTCCCCCTCACCGGAGGTTATGGAGGGGGACCTCGCTACATGTTAAAACAATTTTAAATGTTTCTAAATAAAATTTTTTGGTGTAATCCCTTTTCTTATTACTTGGATGCTGTATTCCTTAACTGGTGATGGTATTACAATATTCTGGACTGGATAATAAAGAGCCAATATAATCCATTTCTGAATTTGTGGTTTTAATACTGGATGTGCAAAGCCTTATAGAAGTCCTTGTTAAAAAAACAAAGGTTGTCGATGAATATCTTTTTATACACGGTCCCATTCATCACTCTTTGGGGCGATTCACTAAGCAGTGATAACATCCTGAAGGGAAACAGCCGGCTGAGATTGAGTGCCTGTACCTGCTGTAAGCTGCTGCTGCAGAGAGCTGGAATAAAGAGTTCTGATTGATAAAGAGACAGTGTGAGACTGGAATCTCTCATCCCTGGGAGGGGATTCTACTTTAGGGATTTCACCCCATATCACTGGGGCCTGCACCAGATGGAGGTGCTGCAACATTGAGGAGAACGAAGGCACAACCCCAGAAACCTGTCCTGTTGTCCCCCATGTCACCGCGGGAGACTCAGTCTCTCCTGTTGCCAGCAGGTATGCACCACACTCAGACATGTAGCCAGAGCACGAGACACCCTAGGGTACCCGATGTGAGATTGGGTGGGGGTCCATGGGAAACAGAGCCATGAAGAAAATCATTGTTTACAGGGCTACATAATTATTTTATTTATGCAGCTTAATGTTTTATTTTAAATGGGCAAATGCACCATTATTCATATCTAGATAATAGTAATTTTGCCCTGTACTGTGTGTGAGGAGGGATGGGGGTGTATTTATTTCCCTTTTTTCTTGTTAAAGCACAGGATTGGTACCGCAGGCCAGCGGGACCCCCGGACACCTGCAGGGCCCACCCGAGGGCCCCAGGACACCCACGGGGACCACTCGAGGGCCCCCGCCGGCCTATAGTAACATTCCTATTCTTTAAAAAAAATGTAATGATGATATGGGGTTATAGGGGTTTTTGGGGCACATGGGGTGGGTGACTAGTACATATTGCAAGGTTTATTGGGGGCAATTGCCACCAATAAAGCTGCTATTTTGCCTTAACCCCCTTCATTGCTGCAAGGTAATGAAGCTGCTTTAATGTATTTTTTTTATATAGTGTGCAGGAGCAGGGGTCTCCTGAGCTGAACCGCTTTGATTTTTGGTTCAGGGACCCCCTTCTTCCTGACTTTCAGGCCCCGGTATGGGGCATTGGATGCCAGTGTCGTCGTCATTTTTAAAGCGTCCGCGTCACATGACGCGGGACATTTAAATAATGGAGGAGATGCCGACACCCCATATCTGGGCTTGTAACTCGGGATGCAGGGGTCCCCAAGGCTGAAATCAAAGCATTTCAGCTCAGGAGACCCCTTATTCCTGCACACTATTAATAAAAATTAAATTAATGCACCTTCATTACCATTGCGGCTAGCCGCTATGGTAATTAATTATTTTTTATTGATATGTGTGTTTTGATCATAGTGTACATGAGCAGGGAGTCTCCTGAGCTGAACCACATTGGTTTCAGCCTCGGGACACCCTACTTCATGAGATAAAGGCCCCGTTATGGGGTGCCGGTATCACCCTGCAGGATTTAAATCCCCCAGTCACGTTACGCGGGAGCTTAAAAAGCACCGGGGCCTGCATCTCATGAAGAAGGGGGTCCCCGAGGCTGAAACCAATACAGTTCTGCTCAGGAGACCCCCTGCTCATGTACACTATGATCAAAATCAATATTCTTAATGCACAATCGCCTGTAAGAGCCATGCATAGAGTCTCAGCGTCTCCATGCAGCTCCTACAGGCTGCTTTTTTTTCCAATCAGCTATCACGCTGCAGGCCATATCCCTAAGACTTGGAAAACTGCCAGAGTTGTCCCAATCTTCAAAAGTGGGGCAAAAACACTGTCTCAAACTACAGACCAATCTCTCTTCTCCCAATACTTTCCAAAGCCATGGAAAAATGTGTTCACTACCAATTAAGCGATTACTATACCAAGCCAAATTTCCCTAGCCACTTCCAACTCGCTTTCGCCCCAAAACAGTCAACAGTAACGACTCTCCTAAATGTTTGCAATGAGATACAGTGTGGGATGGAACTGGGACCACTCACTTGTGCAATATTCCTAGATTTTGCAAAGGCTTTTGATACTGTTGATCATGTTATCCTGCTTAACAAACTCTAGTGCTCTGGAATAGGGAAACATGCTTTAAACTGGTTTCACTCCTACAGCACCGGAGATCCCAACATGTGTCTATCTCAGCCTTTAACTCCAACCCCTTGGATATCACCTGTGGTGTCCCGCAAGGCTCTGTTCTGGGGCGCATTCATCAATGATCTTCCTACAGCTTGTAAGGGAGCTTCAATACACATGTATGCAGATGACACAATCCTATATGCACACAGCCATAGCCTTTCTGTCCTTGAACACATACTTCAATCTGACTTTTCGAGACTTGATAATTGGATTTCCCAAAACAAACTGTTTTTAAACACTGACAAGACTGTAACAATGGTATTTGGGACCAAGGCTAAATTTTTAAAGATTCCAATGACTGAACTTCAGATCAGAACAAATGCTAACACCACCCTAACTGCTGTTACTAGTTTTAAATACTTGGGCATATAGTTTGACTCCCATTTAACATTTGGGATGCACATTGATACCCTGACATCCAAAACCTATGCCAAACTAAGTGTACTTTAAAGGAACAAATCCTCCCTAAGTCTGCTGGTCAGAAAGTGTATCGCACAGCAGACGTTAATGCCTATTATCGACTATTGGGACATAGTTTACGGTTCGGCACCCCAAACCCACCTTAGCAAACTTGACACCCTCTACAATTCAATATGATATTTTGTCCTCCAATGCAACAACAACACACACCACTGAGACATGCTCAAAGAATTAGATTGGCCCTCACTAGGCGCAAGTTAATCTTTCCTGTCTTGCCTTCAAATACTTTCTGGGCAAGCTGCCCATCTATCTGAACAAGCTCCTCACCCCTACCACATGCAGCACTAATCATCTGAGATCTGACTCCAAAAGACTGTATTTAAAACCAGAGACATAACATAAAACACAGACAAAGCTCAGTGCACATCCAGAAAAACTTATATACGGTACAGTGCCTAAATATACATGTATAAATAACTAATAAATAAAATGGTCTTTTAGTTTAACATTTTGGCCAAATTGTTGTAAGCCCTTGAGCCAAACTTCACGGCAGACCACGTTTCAAGGGTCCCTACACTAATATAAATTCTTAATAACCTGTGCATTGCCAGGAAGAATGATTTATAATAAATCTGTCAATATAAGTTGCAAAAGTTCTAAGTCTGATTGAAGCTTTTATTAACCTGTACATTACCAGGAAAAGCACTCTGTATTAGATTTGTCACAATCACACTGCATGCAGGCAAGTTCCCCTGATAGTTGGAGATGCCATGGAGTGAGCTTTTAACCATTTAAATGTGGGAGGGAGTGAGCTTCAATTGGATAGGAGGTTGCCACCCTCCAAAACAGCCAAGACTAGCTGCACAAGAATTATAAAACATACAGAACACCTACAAGCTCAAATTGAACCCCCAAAATACCCACAACATATACACTGGCGACACACTTTATTCGAGCTCGGCTAGTCCCACGAATTCGGGTATACCCGGATGTATTGAGGTTTGTGACTGTTTTCTGCCCGAGTGCATTGAGTTATTTTCCAGGCAGGGATTGAAGCATTTTATTCCCTCTGGCTGCAATACTGCACAGTATATATATATATACTGCATTACAATTCATGAATTTATGCCATCTGGTAGACACGCGAAGCATTGCAGCCTATTAAATCCTAATCATTATCATTTAACAGATCAGCCACCCATCAGCCAGGCATGAACCCAGGCTGGGAAGGCAAATGCAACGGGGCTTGTCAGAGGTGAGGAGCGGCGCATTCCAGGTATCTGCCAGGTACATACCGGGTATTTGCTCGAATAAAGTGTGTCGGTGCAGTATATAAGCATATAAGTTTCACAGAGGAGTGCTACTGAGCATGGCAATATGTATTTAAAACCAGAGACATAACATAAAACACAGACAAAGCTCAGTGCACATCCAGAAAAACTTATATACGGTACAGTGCCTAAATATACATGTATAAATAACTAATAAATAAAATGGTCTTTTAGTTTAACATTTTGGCCAAATTGTTGTAAGCCCTTGAGCCAAACTTCACGGCAGACCACGTTTCAAGGGTCCCTACACTAATATAAATTCTTAATAACCTGTGCATTGCCAGGAAGAATGATTTATAATAAATCTGTCAATATAAGTTGCAAAAGTTCTAAGTCTGATTGAAGCTTTTATTAACCTGTACATTACCAGGAAAAGCACTCTGTATTAGATTTGTCACAATCACACTGCATGCAGGCAAGTTCCCCTGATAGTTGGAGATGCCATGGAGTGAGCTTTTAACCATTTAAATGTGGGAGGGAGTGAGCTTCAATTGGATAGGAGGTTGCCACCCTCCAAAACAGCCAAGACTAGCTGCACAAGAATTATAAAACATACAGAACACCTACAAGCTCAAATTGAACCCCCAAAATACCCACAACATATACACTGGCGACACACTTTATTCGAGCTCGGCTAGTCCCACGAATTCGGGTATACCCGGATGTATTGAGGTTTGTGACTGTTTTCTGCCCGAGTGCATTGAGTTATTTTCCAGGCAGGGATTGAAGCATTTTATTCCCTCTGGCTGCAATACTGCACAGTATATATATATATACTGCATTACAATTCATGAATTTATGCCATCTGGTAGACACGCGAAGCATTGCAGCCTATTAAATCCTAATCATTATCATTTAACAGATCAGCCACCCATCAGCCAGGCATGAACCCAGGCTGGGAAGGCAAATGCAACGGGGCTTGTCAGAGGTGAGGAGCGGCGCATTCCAGGTATCTGCCAGGTACATACCGGGTATTTGCTCGAATAAAGTGTGTCGGTGCAGTATATAAGCATATAAGTTTCACAGAGGAGTGCTACTGAGCATGGCAATATGTATTTAAAACCAGAGACATAACATAAAACACAGACAAAGCTCAGTGCACATCCAGAAAAACTTATATACGGTACAGTGCCTAAATATACATGTATAAATAACTAATAAATAAAATGGTCTTTTAGTTTAACATTTTGGCCAAATTGTTGTAAGCCCTTGAGCCAAACTTCACGGCAGACCACGTTTCAAGGGTCCCTACACTAATATAAATTCTTAATAACCTGTGCATTGCCAGGAAGAATGATTTATAATAAATCTGTCAATATAAGTTGCAAAAGTTCTAAGTCTGATTGAAGCTTTTATTAACCTGTACATTACCAGGAAAAGCACTCTGTATTAGATTTGTCACAATCACACTGCATGCAGGCAAGTTCCCCTGATAGTTGGAGATGCCATGGAGTGAGCTTTTAACCATTTAAATGTGGGAGGGAGTGAGCTTCAATTGGATAGGAGGTTGCCACCCTCCAAAACAGCCAAGACTAGCTGCACAAGAATTTATACATGTATATTTAGGCACTGTACCGTATATAAGTTTTTCTGGATGTGCACTGAGCTTTGTCTGTGTTTTATGTTATGTCTCTGGTTTTAAATACATATTGCCATGCTCAGTAGCACTCCTCTGTGAAACTTATATGCTTATATATATGTTGTGGGTATTTTGGGGGTTCAATTTGAGCTTGTAGGTGTTCTGTATGTTCCAAAAGACTGTTCATGGTTCAAGGGTCAGCAAAGTATCCGGCCGCTCCTCCTTCTTTTACTGTGCACCCCAAAACTGAAACAATCTACCGGAGACTCTCACAGCCACCACCAGTCTAAGTTATTTTAAAACTAAAGCTGTCTCACATTTTAACCCGGTCTGTAACTGTTACATACACCCATAATATATATTATCTCTAACTGTGCATGCAATGTCTTGTATATAATGTATACCCTGTTTACTTATGTAACTATGTATTTGTAACCATGTATTGTTTGTTATCATAACTCTATGAGACCCAGGACATACTTGAAAATGAGAGGTAATTCTCAATGTAATACTTCTTGGTAAAACATTTTATAAATAAATAAATACGTTTGCCCATAACGATATGTGTAAAAAATAAAAAGAAGACAATTTACAGATTTTGCCAAATATTTCAAATGCATTCCAGGCCCCTAAATCAGTGAAGGAGTCATTGGGCTGAGAAGACAGTTCATCACAAATACAGTATGACAGTGTGTGCAAGGTTCCTTGCAAAAGGGAGAAATGGTTGGATAGAGAGATGTTGGTACTTGTTACATAATCAATGCAAGTCAATCATGTCTTGAAAAAGGATCTGGAAAAGGTTTGGAAAATACAGTTTGTTGGACCAAATCATCACAGAGTCAAATAGACATTTGTTGTAGATTTATTAAAGCAGAGTAAAGTGCAGTGAAATTTAGCATAGGTTGAACTTGATAAACATGTCTTTTTTTCAACTTCATCTACTATGTAACTTTGGAACTATATAACTACAGTATGTAACCAAAACCTGGTGGCAGTAAAATGGTTAAGCCTGTGAAACATTATACGCTTCACTCAGGTCTCATAAATCTACAACAAATGTCTATTCAACTCTGTTACGATTTGATCCAAATGCGACAGTGTTCTCCCTGATGCCTTGTGTATTTCAGTGGGTATTAGGATTGCCTCACCCCACTTCCCAAACTGGATCATTAAAAGATATCCTGAATGGTGAGTGCCTTTACCCTCTATCTACAGTACATGAAGACTGTTTGTCTTTTCCATCTGATGATACTGTATGTATTATACTCTGTCAATGCCACCTTAACCTAGTTATTTTATTTTATAAAATTAATCATGTAAAATATTTTGTACAAAATATTTTGTATACAAAAACATAAAACATACAGGACCCCTATAAGCTCAAAGAGGAGTGCTACTGAGCATGGCAATATATATTTAAAAACAGAGACAGAACATGAAACACAGACAGAGCTCAGTGCTACATCCAAAGACACCAATACACGGTACAGTGCCTACAGTATATATATATATATATTATATATATATATATATATATACTATATATATATATATATATATATATATATATATATATATATATATATATATATATATATATATATATATGCAAATACAACTGTATGCTCATCTGCATGTCTTAGGCAGGTCTGCAACCCCGCCTTTCCCCATTATCACCCAGCATACAGCACTTCCACTGCAGCAAGGGATTCTGGGAAATGACATGCAAATGAGCACACAGTGTCACTTTATATATATATATATATATATATATATATATATATATATATATATATATATATAATATATATATCTTTTGAATAAAATGGTCTTTTAGTTTAACTCTTTGGCCAAAGTGTTGTAAGCCCTTGAGCCCCTCCAAGGCAGACCATGTCTCAAGGGTCCTAACACTAAAATAGATTCTTAATAACCTGTACATTACCAGGAAGAATGATTTATAATAATTTTGACAGATTTAAGTACACTACATTGTAACCTTTGCTAGAAATAATTCACTCAAATTGTCCGTAAGCCTGAAAAGCATTATACGTTTATATCTGCCCCGAGCACATGGATTTTTTGAGCACTTCACAAGCACCTCGTTGATGTGCTTCAGTTGTCTGCTGTGTATTTCCCAACTTTTGAAGAGTAAAGGCTTTGGCTGTAAAGATTAAGGTTGAAATGCCAGTGGCCATCTGATAAACCGACAATCTATAAGCAGCGGTCCTCAAAAATGTAATTTAAAATAGCTCAGCTTGCCTCAAGAGAAATTGAAAGCTTTCTGGGATTCTGTAATTTAATTCTGTACATCCAAATGCTTGATAACTTTCTAGCATTGGTGCAATAAGCTAGTAGGAAGTATAATTACCGCTTAGAGGATTCAGAAGGTGGTGCTGTTTGCATTGTACTTTACATCTGGCCCAGACTGAAGGAGATAATCCAAAATCACAAATAGAAGAAGCCCTCAATGCTCTTTGGGTATGAGTAAATACAGCTGCCCCTTAGTAAAACTAAAGAGAAAGTTTTGAGGTCTCAAACGCTCAGTATATCTACCTCTAAGAAGAATTCTCAAGATCATTAATAGAAAACAATACTGTATCTTGAAAGTGATATACAGTATATACACACACACACACACACACACACACACACACACACACACACACACACACACACACACACACACACACACACACACACACACACACACACACACACACACACACTAATCCTATATAATCCTATCTGCTTATATCTTCTCTGTACATCTTAGCTTCCTTCTCTGGTTCTTACTTTCTTTCTATCCTTCCATCACCATCGTTTATTCTTTTTCACTCTCATCTTTATACATCTAACACCCCTCCTAGACGGTTACTAGCAGATTAGCATATGGCGGGCCCCACCCTGTGTTGCCATGGGGATTCTGATGTCATGGAATAGTATTTAAGTGAGATTTGAGAAGTTTAGGTTCCTGGAGGACAAGATTAGAGGTGCCTCGGGGAGAGGAGATAAGTAATGTTTATAAAGTAATAGCACAGACCCGGCCCCCCTATTTATTATGTTGTATATAAGGACAGTACCCTTAAAGTTAGGATCCCCCAAAGAAGGAATGGAGTCTTGAATATTGAAGAAAAATGAATGCAACACACCACAAAGGACCTCAGTAAAGAGGGCTTCCGGGTGTCGGCAGATCAGCTCTAAACACAAATCTACACTAATATTTCTTATCAGTCTGTATGGAAATGGGAGTTCCCTACCAAGCAAAAGGTATTGGGTCATGTAAGAAAGACCCACCAAGATTCCCATAGGGGCCTATGGTAATCGGATTAATACCGATGATGATCCCGAAGAAACAAAGGGGGCCAGGTCCCACACCTACTTAGAGCAACACAATCAATGTACCTCCATTTGAGTGTTAAGAGTGGGCACTGATGGAAGAACCATATTCATTTATGTCTGCAATAAAATACAGTACAACGTTGTTAATTTTTGTATGAGCGGCCCCTGTTCCTTTGGGACACGAATACATAACAGCTGTACTACAAAACCTCCTGGCACTCATTTTTATGCATCCTTAATACCTCATCGCACAGCTGCCTGAATCAGCACCTTGAGTCAAGTTGAGATTGAGCACCTTGAGACATGTTGAATAGTCGACCCAGTTCACAACGATGTAAACTCCCTCATTCAACCCTCCGGCACTCTCCTACTTTTCCCTACTACTCCATTAATCTTTGTTTCCTCTTCCTCCTGCTCTAACACATCATATGTTCCCAAAGTCTCATCCAGTTTTCCCCAAATCGTCCACTTACATATTGTCTCAAAACGTGCCCCATGTGCTTGCATTACCCTACATTGGGGCTCATTGGATTCACATCCCTGGTCCATCCAATCACCTGCCCATGGTTTTGGGCCTATGCCGCCCCCTATGCTGCAAAGCAGTGTGGGCCTCCCTTGCTCTGCAACGTCCCCCATTGCAGGAGCACAAGACGATAAATTACTCCCAGTGGGAGGAACAAAACACACTTTGGAGCACTGCACTAATTATTCACAGCCCTACCACTGCTTTTTGATATACAGTCCTAATGTACCACTACTTTTTATTACTGTATATGCTTACAGTTCCAGTTGTTTAAAGACAAAATGTATTTATTTTTAAGCTCCTTTTCCTTTCTTTTCTAAAAGCATAAACATTGTATACTGTACATCTTTGTAATACATGATTCAAATAGTCTATTCCCAATATTTAAAATTACAGGCACATACTTTTTCCAGCTGTAGCAAGACTAACTGTTGTAGCTGAAGGAACACACGGCACAAACGGATTTGAGGTATTAAAACTAATTTATTGAGCCATACACAACATTTCGACCTTAACCGGCTTTATAAAGTGAAGTCTAAGAGGCATCTGAAGACACTCCCCCCGTGGGAGGCAGGAACGGCACGCAGCCCAAAATGAAACCGCAGCAGGCAATGGTGATGAAGCACACGATTTATTCAAACATCAGGGTAAAAGAGTCTGGCGGATCCTCTTACGTGTTTCAGCCCGTGGGGCCTTTTTAAAAAAAAAAAAAGGCCCCACGGGCTGAAACGCGTAAGAGGATCCGCCAGTCTCTTTTACCCTGATGTTTGAATAAATCGTGTGCTTCATCACCATTGCCTGCTGCGGTTTCATTTTGGGCTGCGCGCCGTTCCTGCCTCCCACGGGGGGAGTGTCTTCATGCTGCAGATCTTCACTGGCTGCGTGCCGGACGGCTGCTGTTCCTGTCATTCCAGGACATAGAGGGATACATCTGATGCGAGCAGAGCCAAGTTTGCAACCGGTTCTCAGATTGCCGGTGCTGCTGTTTATTCTTACTACTGGCCTCCCATCACTTTTCAGAACCGTGAGTCTACAATTACAATTTCACTGGTGCTCTAAGGAGAGCTATTTGTTTATTGCTAAGACTGTGTCAATCGGTTGTTTTGGGATCTGGTCAGCATTACATTTACCTATTATCAGGATGCAGCTGTCTTCTATAGACTCTTGGAAGCGCCTGGATAGTTAACCTCTTGGTTACCTGGTTTCATATGTAGCCAGGTCCCCCTTGACATGCTAGCCCCCCTTGCGCACTCACCCCCTCCTTCTGGTATGCGAGCGCGCGTTGTTAGTTGTTGCTGAGTTGTTAGAGTGAGTTCCTGTTGCTGTGCTGCCTCTGTCAGTAAGAGGCACCTGGAGGTCTGCAACATTGTTGCGGTAGTCTGATGCAGAGCTGTGAGTCTGGCAGCACAAAGCAGACAGAGAAAAGGAGTTGGTGACTGGAGCAGCTAGGGGAAGGAGGTAGGGTGCAGGGGTCTGTGACTCTCTGCACTAGGCCAGCAAATCCCCTAGGCCCCAGATAGCCCTGAGTCATCTTAGCTGAGTATTGTAGGGACAGGCCCTAGGTTAGGGACCCTGCCCCATTATATATTTGCTAGGAGTGTATCACGGACATTGCTCGGATTGCTAAGAGGGAGCTGGACTATCTCCACGGAGGCCTCGCTAGCGTGACGGCGGCCTACTGGCAGCAGACAGACCCTAACTAAGGTAGAGACGGTGCGGAGCTGTACGGTGATATTATCCGCGCTGGAATTCACCCCACGCGTAGGAGGATATCCCGGTGGATCCAACCCCAGTGATATAGCGGCACCCGTGGCTGGAGCCCGGGCAGGTAACCCACAACTCACGTGCACCAACAAGGCCTATCACCAGACATAGTGGCTGCGCAGTCACACACACACATTGGTATATGACTTGGGAGTGCGAGACATTGGGTTGGGGTTACTGGACACAGGGTGGGATCACTCTTTGGGAGGTAGCGTCCGCCGTGACGCCTAGAGGTGGTAGCGTCCGCCGTGACGCCTGGAGGTGGTAGCGTCCGCCGTGACGCCTAGAGGTGGTAACGTCCGCCGTGACGCCTAGAAGTGTTAGCGCCCGCCGTGGTGCAAATTAGCGTAAGCGTCCTGCATGGCGCAGTAAGTGTCTCCTCCAGGAAGGGACACAGGTTATGCAAACTGTTGTGGTTATATGTTGTGTTGCGTAATAAGTAAAGTCCCATATATATATATTTTGTGTGTGAGTATTGATTGTCCTGCGAGGAACTACTCCCCCTCTGGTGGGAGCCATCGCAGGTGGAGGCGCTGCATCGTTATACGTAAGTTGTCCACAGTAATATTATCCCAGGTTCCCCGTGGCGGAAGCTCAGCCCTCCTGTGAGCCAACAGGTTATGCACCACAATTAGTAACCATGTATGTTTCCTGCCCCCACACCGTGTGATTTGCGATTGGGTGGGGGAAACCCCGTTACATTTTGGAGGTGCTGCTGAGATCTTAGACCTGGGGTGCCCTATTCAAAACAGATCAGCATCATGGTAATTCCCTCCCGTCAAGAGGTCCACGCATGGGCCACCACCGTCCGTGAACCACCTAGACACGTTGTTGCCGTAGGGAACGTCCCGGCGTTAGTAGCGGAAACTGACATCCGGAACTCTCTGAGCAAGCTCTTAGGGCAAGATAGAGTATGGTACCGTGGCAGGGTGTTCGACTCTACTTATGATTTGAGTGCCCTACTATTCACCGTCGGGCGGGACATAGGCCCTGAAGCGGCCCCGAATATTCTAGTAGCCCCCGAGTGCCCACCAGAAGGATACCCCCTTATATACTCGGACTTGCCAGTAATACGGGAAATGTTCTCGCTCAGAGCCCCTCCTCAAGATCCAGACGAACCGTCCACCCCCGTGTCCAGTACCCCAAACCGGGTTGACCGTCCCCAACCCAAAGTCTCCTTTACCCCAAGTGCCCTCCCGGAAGCTAGTAGTTGGGCTGATTGCCCCCCCCCATCTCCACCCGACACCGTACCCCACGAGGTAAACTCCCGGCCTATCAGGGAGAGAGCAACGAAAGAAGGTTCCATAATGGGGGTGACGTTACCCCAATTCGTAGAAGCCCTCACTGTGGCCTCCCAATCTCAAAGCTACCGGAAGCTTAAGGCCTTCTCTGGAATACTTCCAATACCCCAGGGAGAGGAAGGGATAGACCTTTGGAGGGAGAATGCCGTAAAAGTAGTAGAGGAATGGTCGTGCACTGACACGGTTAAGCGGCAGCGCATCATGGAATGCCTCAGACCCCCTGCGTCTACTATGTTGACCATCCACAGGGACCAACACCCAGAGTTGACAGCGTTGGAAATGGTGGAGTTTCTGTTAGAAGCATACGGGCTAGCCGAAGACGAAGGAGCGCTCTGGACAAAGTACTTCCATCTTTATCAGAAGGAAGGGGAAGACTTGTCAGCTTTTATCCACCGCCTACAGATGGTCCTCGGGATCCTACTCAATCGTAAGCTGGTCTCCGCCTCGGGGATGGATGAAGCTCTCCATAAGCAGTATCTGCGGGGATCAAGCCCCACTCACCCCATAGCCAACATGCTCCGCAGCAAGATAATGGACGGGGGCCCCTACAAGTTCACCGAGTTGCTGCGGCAAGTGAAACTACAGGAGGCTCATGTTATGCTACACTCCACCGCTACACCTAAGAGCCCCTCTGCATCCAAAGGGAAGGGCTCTACGGAAAAGAAGGAAGAGTCTGCTGTCTTGTCCAAGGGGTACAAACCAAGACCCCCAACCGACCACCTTCCCCGTCCACGAGTCGCCTGGAAAGCCGCACAGTTGTATGCTATAACTGCGGTAAGAAGGGTCACGTACTCCGTAACTGCCCAGAAAAAGAAGGTCATCCTGAGGAACACCCTTCCGATAGATAGAAATCAGCCAGATCTATGGTCTGCAGTGTACCGATGGCAGAAGCTGACCCCGAACTCCCTCATTCTGGAACCCCGGATGCCCCTTCTGACGCTGGCCCCAGTGATGACGCCTCACCCGGTGAAGCTTGCAGTCAAGTGGGCCCTGCGGCCATCGTGCCCGTGGTACTAGAAGGGATATACGCCTCGGCCCTATTGGACACAGGGTCACAAGTGACCATAATATATCGCAAGTTCTATGATCAGCACCTTCAACACTGCCCACTAAGGCCGGCTGAACATATGAAGGTTAGGGGGTTAAGTAATGAAGACTACCCCATCGATGGGATTGTAAGGGTTCAGCTGGACATACTCCAACTGAACACCGGCAAGAAGCACCCCATGCAGGTAGCGGCCATGGTATGCCCGGAGCCCCAAGACCATTGCAAGTACCCAATCATCTTGGGAACCAATGCGGACATAGTACAAGCTATAATCCGAGCCTACTTGAAAGAGACCAACGAGTTGCCGCTGGCCGATTCGCTCCTAGACCCCATCTTACGAGAAGAGTGCCACCGGGTATATGCCTTGGAGCGTCATGGGGACCTCTACAATCGTCAACAAGGACTGACGACCATATTACCAGGGGGAGTGCAAAAGATGGCCGTCTGGTGTTGTTATCCCGACCGAGACAAGATCGACCAACAGTTCTCGCTGGAGAGTGAGCCTGAAGAAGAAGAGGTTCAGCGAGGGTATAGAGTACTACCCAAAGTGAGGGAATGGACGGCTAAGATCCCCATTCGAACCCACGTGTATGTGCAGAATCTCTCCCCCTTTCCGATGGAGTTTGATGTCGACCAGAAGTTGGGATGCATATACCCGGTCAGCCCGGTGGGAGCCACGCCTCAGGTGAAGGCGGCGGCCATGCATGAGCGGGTAGTCGATCTGGACTTCAACTTCGGCGAGTCAACACTGTCCACAGAGTGGAAGGAACGGTTGACCACCCAGCTGCTGCAACGACGACATGTGTTCTCCACGAGCGAGATGGATGTGGGGTGCAGCCGCAGTGCCCAACATACCATTCGGATGAGTGATGCCACTCCGTTCCGGGAACGTTCTCGTCGCATCGCCCCTCGGGATGTGGACGATGTGAGGAACGCCATACAAGACATGGAAACCGCTGGGATTGTGACGGAATCACGAGGACCTTACGCGTCGCCCATAGTGGTGGTGCGGAAAAAGAACGGGTCCGTACGACTGTGTATCGACTATCGAACACTGAACAATCGCAAGATCCCGGATCAATACAACCTTCCGCACATCGAAGAGATCCTGAATGTGCTGAATGGAAGTCACTGGTT
Organism: Ascaphus truei; assembly: GCF_040206685.1. Taxonomy (NCBI): domain Eukaryota; kingdom Metazoa; phylum Chordata; class Amphibia; order Anura; family Ascaphidae; genus Ascaphus; species Ascaphus truei. The sequence goes on along the minus strand of NC_134485.1, from coordinate 404,331,414 downwards.
TAGCGTGCTCGATCTCCGATCAGGGTACTATCAGGTGCCCATGACTGCGGAAGACCAGGAGAAAACAGCTTTCGTCTGCCCCCTGGGATTCTATCAATTCACCCGTATGCCCCAAGGTATATGTGGGGCGCCTGCTACGTTCCAAAGGTTGATGGAAAAGACTATCGGGGACATGATTCCCCGGGAGTGTCTGGTGTACCTGGATGATATCATCGTCTTCGGAAGGACTCTGGAAGAGCACAAAGAGCGATTGTTTAAGGTGATCGACCGTCTGGGGAACGAAGGTTTGAAATTATCCCTAGACAAGTGCCGATTTTGCCATACCTCGGTGACCTACGTGGGGCACATAGTGTCCGCCAAAGGGATCGCCACCGACCCTGCCAAGGTAGAGGCCATAGTGAACTGGCCTCGCCCAGAGAACGTCACAGAGCTGCGATCCTTCCTGGGGTTCTGTGGATATTACCGCCGCTTCGTGGAAGGGTACTCGAGCAAGGCTAAACCCCTGAACAATCTGTTGAAAATATACCCTTCAGAGACCGGGAAGAAGGCTGTATCGGCCCGCCAACCGTTCGGTGACAAATGGACCTCTGAGTGTGAGCAGGCCTTCCTGAAACTGAAGAAGTGTCTGACCGAAGCGCCCGTACTTGCTTATGCGGATCCCGAACAGCCATACGTCCTGCATGTGGATGCCAGTCTAAATGGACTAGGCGCCGTCCTGCACCAGAAGCACCCGGAGGGTCTGCGGCCTGTAGCTTACATCAGCCGCAGCTTGACACCCAGTGAGCAGAGATACCCCGTCCACAAGTTGGAGTTTCTGGCTCTCAAGTGGGCTATCACCGAGAAGCTCCACGATTACCTGTACGGTGTCACCTTCGAGGTAAGGACGGATAACAATCCCCTCACGTACATCAATACGTCGGCCAAATTAGATGCAGCAGGCCACCGATGGCAGGCTGCCCTCAGTAACTACAGCTTCTCCTTGAAGTATAAGCCGGGACCATTGAATATTGGGGCGAACGCCCTCTCCCGAAGGCCAGGACTACTCGCTACCCCAGATGATGAGGAATGGGAAGAACTTCCCGGCCCCGGAGTGCGGGCTATGTGTAAAACTGCCGCCATAGTTAATGACCAAGTGGCCTTCTCCGAATTACGAGTGGCTGATTCCTTGGGATGCCAGTCGCAGGCTGTCCCCGCCGCCTACTGCGACCCAAAAGGGATGCACCTCACGCACGACAAGGTGTTCCGGTGGAAAGATCTGGTAGACTACCAAATACGAGATCCGGTTGCTAGTATCATCCGGCACGCTGTTGAAAACGCGCGCCCAATGACTTGGTGGCCTTGCTCATGCGAGAATGGGACAAATTTGAAATAGACAATTGCTTGCTCTATCGGGTGGTGCAATACCACAACCACCCGGATAGGAGACAACTAGTCCTCCCTAAGAACTTACAATACCTGGTGTTGAAGTCCCTACATGATGATCATGGACATCTTTGTATAGACAAGACTTTTGGGTTAGTCAGAGATCGCTTTTTCTGGCCCAAGATGCGAGAAGCCGTTGAACACCACTGTCGCCGCTGTACTCGGTGTATTCAGCGCAAGACCCTACCTACTCGAGCCGCCCCCATGGTTCATCTAAAAAGTTCTGGTCCTATGGACCTCGTGTGTATGGACTTTCTGTGTATTGAGCCTGATAGCCGGGGAATATGCAACGTGCTAGTCATCACCGACCATTACACTCGGTATGCTCAAGCCTTCCCTACTAAAGACCAGAAAGCCATCACCGTGGCGAAGATATTATGGGAAAAGTACTTTGTACATTACGGCCTTCCTAACCGCCTTCACTCTGACCAAGGAAGGGATTTCGAGAGTACATTGATCAGGGAACTGCTCAAAATGCTGAACATTGCCAAATCCCGAACGACCCCGTATCACCCCGAAGGGGATGCGCTACCCGAGCGTTTTAATCGGACCTTACTAGATATGCTCGGAACACTACAGAGTGCTCAGAAATCGGAGTGGAGTCGACACGTGGAAGCCTTGGTGCATGCATATAATTGCACCAGACACAAGTCAACTGGGTTCTCCCCATACTTCCTCATGTTTGGGAGAGAGGCGAGGTTACCAGTGGATGTGCGTCTTAGAGTCTCAACGGATGGGGTACATAATGCTACCCACTTCAAATATGTGCAACGACTCAAAGACAGCTTGCAGCAGGCCTATCAACAAGCGGAAAAGTCCACCGCTAAGCTGAATGCGGGTAACAAACGGCGATATGATCATAAGGTCAAATATCGAGAACTCCGTCCTGGGGATGCGGTGTTGCTTCGCAATCTCGGGGTCCCGGGAAAACACAAATTGGCTGACTGATGGAGAGATGGAGTGTATGAAATTGAATCCCAGATGCCTGGCCTCCCGGTCTATCGCATCAAAGACACTGATGGCCGGGTAAAGGTATAGCACCGTAATCATCTCCTTCCCATCCCACAAGTGGAAGATGAAGAGACAGAGATATTGGCCACACCGCTCAACGGTGCGCCCGATGTATCAGGGTTGGGTCAAGAGACTGTCGATAACGAGACCAACCCTGAAACTTTGCAAGATCCTATGGAAAGACCCTCTCAAAGGGACTTCCCCGCAATGGGGGCATCTCCCGGAGGAGCTACGGGTAAAGGGCCCCATAGGCCAACGCCTACTAAGGTGGCACCCACAGGCCAGCCTTTGGACCCACAGAGCCCGAGCTTTGCGCCTACAGAGACAATTCTCCCCTCAAGGGAAGAGGCCGAGCCTCAGGACTATGTGTACTACTCCCCTGAGGGAGTCGCAGAAGAACAACTCCGACGGAGCCAACGCATCCGGTACCCTCCAACTCGGGTCACCTACGATCAAATGGGGGCACCCCATTATGAGTCTCAGCAGTGTTCTCGGAGCAGGATCCAATCTGTGATTGTGATGCTCACGGAATTGTGCAATATTGTTTAGAGTTGGGCATGTGCTAAGTTATATGATCTGATGCATTTTTATTATATAATTTATGTATGGGTTGAGTTATTTATCCCAAGCGAGGTCGTTGGGGTTTTTCACCAGGGGGAGGATGTAGCCAGGTCCCCCTTGACATGCTAGCCCCCCTTGCGCACTCACCCCCTCCTTCTGGTATGCGAGCGCGCGTTGTTAGTTGTTGCTGAGTTGTTAGAGTGAGTTCCTGTTGCTGTGCTGCCTCTGTCAGTAAGAGGCACCTGGAGGTCTGCAACATTGTTGCGGTAGTCTGATGCAGAGCTGTGAGTCTGGCAGCACAAAGCAGACAGAGAAAAGGAGTTGGTGACTGGAGCAGCTAGGGGAAGGAGGTAGGGTGCAGGGGTCTGTGACTCTCTGCACTAGGCCAGCAAATCCCCTAGGCCCCAGATAGCCCTGAGTCATCTTAGCTGAGTATTGTAGGGACAGGCCCTAGGTTAGGGACCCTGCCCCATTATATATTTGCTAGGAGTGTATCACGGACATTGCTCGGATTGCAAAGAGGGAGCTGGACTATCTCCACGGAGACCCCGTTAGCGTGACGGCGGCCTACTGGCAGCAGACAGACCCTAACTAAGGTAGAGACGGTGCGGAGCTGTACGGTGATATTATCCGCGCTGGAATTCACCCCACGCGTAGGAGGATATCCCGGTGGATCCAACCCCAGTGATATAGCGGCACCCGTGGCTGGAGCCCGGGCAGGTAACCCACAACTCACGTGCACCAACAAGGCCTATCACCAGACATAGTGGCTGCGCAGTCACACACACACATTGGTATATGACTTGGGAGTGCGAGACATTGGGTTGGGGTTACTGGACACAGGGTGGGATCACTCTTTGGGAGGTAGCGTCCGCCGTGACGCCTAGAGGTGGTAGCGTCCGCCGTGACGCCTAGAGGTGGTAGCGTCCACCGTGACGCCTAGAGGTGGTAGCGTCCGCCGTGACGCCTAGAAGTGTTAGCGCCCGCCGTGGTGCAAATTAGCGTAAGCGTCCTGCATGGCGCAGTAAGTGTCTCCTCCAGGAAGGGACACAGGTTATGCAAACTGTTGTGGTTATATGTTGTGTTGCGTAATAAGTAAAGTCCCATATATATATATTTTGTGTGTGAGTATTGATTGTCCTGCGAGGAACTACTCCCCCTCTGGTGGGAGCCATCGCAGGTGGAGGCGCTGCATCGTTATACGTAAGTTGTCCACAGTAATATTATCCCAGGTTCCCCGTGGCGGAAGCTCAGCCCTCCTGTGAGCCAACAGGTTATGCACCACAATTAGTAACCATGTATGTTTCCTGCCCCCACACCGTGTGATTTGCGATTGGGTGGGGGAAACCCCGTTACACATATAAGAGGCATCTGAAGCCTGGCCCCCTGACTCACTGGGCCCGGGGCGCCAACCCCGGCAGACCCACCCTGTTGCAGCCCTGTTCACGATTACTGTATAGAACACATTATGTAGCATATTATTACAGGCACAATCTATTTATTGCAGCCTAATCAGCAGCACCAGATACAGAAGCAGTGTCGCTTCAACATTGTACTGGTTGGCATACAGTTTACACACTTATTGTAACATAAGTCAGGGGTGCTCAAACTGTGGGGTGCGAGATTTTTTGGGGGGGCATGGCAATTGCAGAGGCCCTGCGCTCTTCCCCAAGGCATTTAAATTAAATGCCGGGGCACAGTCTGAGGGCTCTGCAACCTCAATTTACAGAGATTCAGCAGGCTTCTGGACGCGTCTCCATGGCAACACGGCATCAAATAACGCCGCAGGGCCATGTGACGTGACGTCACAGACCCGCTGTATCATTTCACGCCACGTTGCCTTGGCAACGCAGCATCAAATGATGCCGTGGGTCACGTGACGTCACATGACCCTGCATCATTTGACGCCGCACTAAGGTGGGGGGGGGGCGAGCACCGGGGGAAACAAGGCAGGGGGGTGCAGCAAAAAAAGTTTGCTCACCCCTGCATATGTAACAGACTGATTAGTTCCCCTACATATTAACTATACATGAAGCAGGGCACACAGACAGGGCCAGGAAAGCATCTTCAGGGCTTGACAGTCACAGGTTTTTTGAGGGGTGGGAGGGGGGGGTTGTGGGGAGGATGAGGGATGTTTAGGGAGTTGGTGAGGTTTGTTGGTGGGGAGTGGTTGTGGGGGGAAGGGGGATGTTGGGAAATTGGTGAAGGTTGGTGGCAGGTAGTGGTAGTGGGGGAGGGGGTTGTTGGTGGTTTGGTGAGGGTTGTTGGCGCTAGTGGTAGTGGGGAGGGGAAAGTTGGGGGTTTGGTGAGAGTTTTTTTATGGGTAGTGGTAAATGAGGATTCTGGGGGTTGGTGAGGGTTGTTGGTGGGTAGTGGATTGTAGGTGGATATTGGGTGTTAGTGAGGGTTGTTGGTGGGTAGTGTGGGGTTTTTTGAGTTATGGGTATTTGGGGTGTAAGTGTGAATGGTTGGAGGAGAGTGGGTTTGTGGTAAGTGTGTTGGAGGGCGTGACGGTGAAGGGGTGCCCAGGCCAGTAAATAAAGTTATTATGCCCATCTGGGTGCCACTGAGTCATATTGTAACTGTGAAGTCTTAGCTCTGCAGCACACTGCATGTTGAGAGCCTGTAATTTTATTAGAATTGTCTGTGTGTATCCGGCTAGAGATAAGCGGACCACACGCGTTAATAGAAGCTACATTTGTCTTATTAATGGGTATCCTTAAAGATAATGAGATGCAAAAATAACATTAGTTCGTCAAAGTCGCCGCGCTATTAATGGGGAATTTCATGCCTCAGAGTCGCGTTTTCCAGTTCACTCCACATGCGCATTGGTCAAACTTTAACGCACGTTATTAACGCATGCGATAAAGAGGCATTACCAAGATTTAATGCAAATCTTACTATTATATTGTCAAATTTCAAATGTTTACGCTTCTTAACTTTTCCAATTATTTATAGTGCCCTTTCATCATTTATTTTAATTGTTCATTAATAAAAATTCTATGTGAATTATTATTGAGGTATTTATGGATGTACATAATTGACACCCATACTTAATACAGTAATTATTATATTATATACATATTGGTTCACACAAAAATATCAATTTAATCCCTAAAATCCATAATACTGTACATTTTATGACCTGTTTCAGACATTTATATGATCCTTAATATTTATATTTGTATGACACATGTACCTTTTTGTAATGAAAGGGTTAAGTTCCATACTCTGTGCAGAGGACATACTTGAAAACGAGGAGTTAACTCTCTATGTATTACTTCCTGGTAAAACATTTTATAAATAAAATAAATACTCAGTACATTGCTTTTAGGCTATTCCCAGAAACAACTCAAAGAAAATCAGGGTCAGGATGTAGGCAACGGCAGCTTTTTGAAGGTCTTAAATATCGTAGCGTTATTACAGTGCACTTACATGAACAGGAGGTCTGAGGATCTCCGTTGTTAGATAAACAGCTCATTACCATATAATTTGGATATGAGCATGCCAAACGTCCATTAAAATGTATTGCTCTGATATTTTTCAGGCAAATGCGAGAACTGGGAAAGTACTTTGTAGCGCAATGGACCTTTTGGGATACACGTTATGAATAATGGAATGGAAAATGGCGATTACGTGATGCTAAAAATGTAACACACTTCTGTAGATCTACCCCAATGCGTTCCCGTGGGTGGAATCTTACTCCTGGTCAGGGTATTGAAGACAGTAAGTCTTGCTACATCTGTAGGTCATGCACAGTAACGATACTTTTATTAATCCACTTTGATCACGGCATCTTGCAATGTATCTTCTCTTGGACCGATATAATTACTAGAACTCTATGACGAAGGTCCCCTGCGGAGTGAAACGCGTAGGAGGGAGATTATGCACTTGCTGTCTATTTGCCTGCACCATTAAAGCGTTTTTCTACTGACCTTTGGTTTTGTCATCTTCATTTGCTCCTATTCTATTGCTCCTAGTAGAAATGCCAGACGGATTTTGGAAACTTTTCTTCCATCGTGTCTCCATTGTCAATGCAGTGCTATACAACATTGCTCGCGTGTGTAAATGAATTTGAACAGCACATTTGAATTTCGTTAGCATTCATGCGCCTCACAATCAGAAAAATACAACCCTTAATGCGTTTTTCACTTTTTTTACTGATGGAGTACTTAGTGATGTGCTGCAGGGGAGCATTTATTTTTTCTGAATAAAGTTAATGTATTCAGTGTTCTGCAATGCGCACTAGAATATTGAAATATTAACTAAGTGCTAAAATAACTTAACAGCTCTTCTTGCAAGAAAAATTATTCCTGTGTGGATTGGCATCAACATTGGAAGTTTTTGTTTTTTAATTAGCTTAGAGCTTAAAAGGGCTCAGTGTAGAAGATTAATACAGCTTGTCTGTCTAAAAATACTTATACAGCTAACCTACAACTAGCAGGTTTTAACATAGTTGCTGGCTCGTTACAAATAATGATTAGCATCTTATATTTTTAGTGAAATAGAGTTTTTCAGTGTGATCCAAACAGGTTACTTAGTCTACATACTTTGTGTTTCACTAGAAGGCAAACTCAATAATGCCAATGTGAGACTAAAAGCTGACCACATTTATTTTTAATCATGTACCTCTTTAATCATGTTAAGTTTAGGTCTATTTATTCTAGTTTCAGGAATAATGTTATATTCTGAGCCAGAAAAAGAGTGTCCGTCCAGGATGTGAACACAACATAGAGTAGGTTCGAAGAGAGAGAACATATTTCAAAGAAAAAAGGAGAAACAAAGAGCTAGGTGATGAAGTGGCTAACACCACAAATTAGGAGGAGAACTTGAACAAGTTTAGCTGGGAAACTCAACGTTGCACAAATGGTACTTTGAATAGAGGTACTGTATGCAACAGCGATAGCATACTGACAAACAGAACTGGCAGAGAAAAGAATGCCTACAGTATACTGTAAGTTCTGCAAAAAAAAAAATGCTTGAAACAGCAGTAGTCCACGCCGATGTTTGTTTTTTTGGCAGTTTATCTTTTTAGTTAAAAATATCTCGTATTGGAAGCCTGAGAGAGGCTACGGAGAAGAGGCGCCCTGCCGTGGAGAGCCCCGCGCAGTCGGCGGTGCCCAGGAGCGCCCCCCCCCCCCTGCAGAGTGAGGGAAATACCGCAGAGATCGTGGGAGGCCGCGTGGGACCCACGAGGGGAGCCCCCCCCCTCCTGACTTATGAGAAGTGCCCCCCACCAGGACAGAGGGGCAATAAACACAAGGTAATACCCTAACCCAGAGACCTGCCGAGGGGGAAAGAGAGCAGTAAAAAGAGGCATAGACCACAGCAGAGGGGTGAGGGAGGAGGAAGTGGCCATTTTGGGAGGGCCCCACGTGGAGGCCACTACATAGCACAGGGGTGCCAGAAAAACACAAGGGCAGTACCAGCCAGGTGCAAGGATGTCAAAGCAGCAAAAAAAAAAAACCCTGTGCAAAGTGTTTCCACAAATTTTGCTCCAACGAAGCCCCAGGGAGACCAGGAGGAAGAGAGCCAAGATGGCGCTGACACCAGCGTGGCAAGCGCTCCTGCCTGCGAGCAACCGATACCGGAGCATATTAACGCAAGCCACCTAATCACGAAGGACTTCCTCGAAGAATATATGACCCAGATGTTCACAAAACTGAGGAAAGGTGTCAACGAGGACTTTAACAGCGCGATCGACAAACTAAAGCAAGACTTTAACGAAGTCTCTCAACGAACGGAGTCCCTGGAGGGCAGAGTGGAGGAAGTCGAGGCGGTGCAATCCTCAGCTGAGGACGAAATTAACAGGCTCATTCATGAAATTGCACTGCTGAAAGATGGTCTTGAAGACCAAGAAAATCGGGACAGGCGCCAAAACCTTAGGTTCCGAAACATACCCGAAACAATCCCGACTGAAGCACTCACAACCTACCTGCAGGACCTCTTCCAGCAATTGGACCCAGGACTGAAAAAGGAGGAAATGGAGCTGGATTGAGCCCATAGAGCGCTAGGCCCGAGGCGAGAGGACCCCAAGAGGCGCAGAGATGTGATTGCATGTGTCCATTCGTACAACACCAAAGAAAAAATCCTGTCCAAAAGCAGAGAGATGAACCAAATCACATTCCAAGGGGAACAGATCCAGATCTATAGCGATCTCTCAAGAACAACTATCCTCCACCGCAAAGAATTAAAGCCGCTGACACAACACCTACAAGACCACAACGTGCGCTATAGATGGGGCTTTCCATTCAAGCTCAGTGTTCTCGCTAAGGGCAAGTTCCACACCATCTCCCACATTGAGGAAGCTGCCAGATTTCTGCGACTCCTAGGACTCCCTACCCTGAAAGGACAGAGACAAGAGGAAGAAGAAGAAGACACCAACCTGCAGAGACGCCAGCGCGGATCCAGATCTTCGGAACGCCTAGCCCAGCAGAGATCCACCAAAGCACCAGGGCCTTAAAGACCCAGCAAAGAGGGGAAAAAAAGAAAACCAAGATGCTTCCTGAATTGCCGGGACGCCCTCTTTTCTCACACGGCGAGCAGTATTTCCCCCCCCCAACACCCCCCTGCTCCACTCCACATAGCTATGCGACACCATACGAGTCGATTTCCCCCCCCCCTCTCTCTACCCCCCCTTTCCTGCCTAAGGTTTCTACCTACCTGCCCAGTCTACACAGGGTCTCAGAACCCCCCCCCCTCCCTCCCTCCCCCCCACCCCCCTCCTCCCCCACCACTCCCCCCACCTACACAAGCACCAACAAAGAAAAACACTTAACCCCCTGGTGCCCGCCGGCCTACACGGCCCCCCCCCCGCGAGAGTAAACACAGGTGAGAGACTCCCCGGTTCCCCAACCCACCTGAAGGAGGTGAGGGAGAGATCGGGAGAGCGGAGCTGCGAGGAGACCGGGCGGAACCCAGCCACCGTCGTTTTGGCCAGCCTGGTAATGTAAAAAACAGACAGAAGAGTGTGTTCCAGATACGCCCACAGGAAAGCATTGCGGCACAAGCCATACACGGCTCGTTATGCAAGGAAAGGGACAGAAGCTACCAGGCTCTAGACGACTTTTGCATAGGTGCCCCCCCCCACCCCCCATCCTGGACTTAGGGGAATTCACAATGCTGCCCACAGAGCTCCCCCTCCTTCCCCCCGCCCCGGCCTGACCCCCCCTCGTCCCTTCCCCCCCCCCTCCCCTCTATGGGTCTAAGATCAGCTCCACCCACACACCAGAAGGCGCGGGAGCACCACAGCCCATAGGTTAAAAACCCCAACCACCATATCTTCCCCCTCCTCCACCAATCCCTCATACCCCCCACCCCAGCCCTCCCCACCCACCCATACATGAAGCAAAGAACCAAGGGGCCATAAAGTCGTTAATAAGCAAATGTCAATGGAGACCTGTCTGGTAAATGTATGGATGAAAATGTTCCAAAACGCACCCTCCCCCCCTCCCCTTGCCCCCCCCTCCCCATGCCCCCCCCGTCCACACACCCCCCCCTCGCCCCTCCTCCCCTTCCCCCCCCCTCCCTCCCTCTCCCCCCCTTCCCCCCCTTCACACCCTAACACCAAACTACGTTAAAGACCAGGACGCAGAAAAGTAATTTTGACCTAGGAAGAGTAGAACCGATAGGCCATAACGTTGTTCCCAAGCTAATGTTAACGGAGAAATGTTGTATAAAGCTCAGGATGAAAAAGTCTCAAAATGCACCCCCCCCCCTTCCCACCCCCCCTCCTCCATACCCCCCCCTCGCCCCTCCCCCTCCTCCCCTTCCCCCCTCCCCCCCCCCTTTTTTCCCCTCTCTTTCCCCCCCCTCTACCTTCCCCCCCCTCCACACCCCAATACCCAGCTACGTTAAAGGCTGTGTCACAGAAAAGTAATCTTGACCTAAGAAGCACAGAACTGATAGGCCAAATGTGAATGGAGAAAATTTGTACAAAGCTCAGGATGACAATGTGTCAAAATGCACCCCACCCCCCCTCACCCTCCCGCTTCCCCCCCCTTCCCTTCCCTCCCCCCCTCCCCCCACCCATCCCCTACCCCCCCTCTACCCTCCCCCCCCCCCATACCCCAATACCAAATCACGATAAAGGTTGGGATACAGAAAAGTTGTTAACCAGCAAATGTCAAGGGAAAATTGTTTTGCAAATGTAAGGATAAAAATGTTCCAAACTTATACACGATCTGATATAGAAGGAGACAAATAGGCAAAGCTCATTAGTGAACTCTATGCTTTATAATTCTAAGGATGCAAATGTATCTTAGAGGTTCTCCCTCCCCCCCGCCCGTCCACCCCTCCCCCTCTCCCCCACCGCCCCTCCTCCTCCCCCCCCTTTTTTTTTTCCCTCTCCCCAACGTGTAAGTGTACCTAACCACCCAACATACAGGTCCAATCTGCTTAATCCCCAAAAGAACGCTAAGATCTGCAGCCCCCCCCAATACCCTAACAAAGCAAATACAGGCCCCAGAGCATACCTGAGAACAGGGAAATTTCCCCCGCCATCAAATTGACAAGAGTGGTTTTTTTCCTATTGCAGGGAGGGTCTCGGGCCCTACACCCTGATCCGCGACAGGCTCACTGTCCTGGAAGTCCCCCAGGGGTGTTTAACCCCGCTACCTTTCTCACCCGAGTGACAAAGGTTACTTTCATTGGGCCATACAAGGGCCCTTCTACCCCCCTCCCTAGTGTGTCTATCCTACCCCCCTCCCCACTCCCCCGCACTGGCGCCCCCTCCTCACTCCCCCCTACCAGGTGCCCGGACCTAAGCCCGATCCCTCAGTACAGAGCTCCTGAAGTGGGAAGAACAAGAGCTCCAGAGCCAAGAGCTCTGAAAACACCCCCAAAAACATAATGGCTTCCATCAAACTAATCTCGATTAATGTCAAAGGCCTTAACTCAGTAAAAAAGAGGAAACTAGTCCTTATGGAACTTAAAAAATCTAAGGGTGATATTGTTCTTATCCAAGAGACCCACTTCAACTCCCCGATGCCCCCTAACACATTCCAAAGCGTATTCCCCCAGGCATTCTATGCATACTCCGCAAGCAAAAAAAGAGGAGTAGCCATCCTCATTAGAACTAGGGTCCTTTTTGTGTTGACTAAGTCACATGCAGATCCATATGGGCGATCCCTGATAATCCAGGGTACCCTAGCAGGCTCGCCAATCACAATAGTCAATGTGTACGCACCCAATGAAAAACAAATCCCCTTCCTAAAAAACCTTCTCGAATCACTGGATCAGCAATCCCTCTCCTCCCTGATACTAGGAGGTGACTTTAATATGGTGGCCTCCCACGTACAGGACAAATCCAACCCCGCTTCCGCACCCTTATCTCCTGCCCCCTCCCCTCACACCTCCCAAGGCCAAAAACAAGCCAAGAAATTTCGAGATCTTATTCAGAACTACTCACTAGTGGACATATGGAGGGCTCAGCACCAGGGCCAGAAGGATTATACCTTCTTCTCCACCCCTCATCAGTCCTTCTCAAGGATTGATTATTTTCTGGGTACAAGTAACATCTTCCGGGCATCTTCCCAGTCCAACATAGGTCCGATCACTTGGTCCGATCACGCCCCGATCGACCTCATACTAACCCTACCCTTTGTGAAAAACAACCAATATAAGTGGAAGTTAAATGATTCTATGCTGAACTGCCCCGATACGGAGGTATCTATACGACAAAAACTGTCCATGTTCTTCCAATTTAATGCAGGCTCTGTCTCAACCCCAGGTATGCTCTGGGAGGCTCACAAAGCCACCATCAGAGGAGACCTAATCTCAATTGCTTCATACAAAAAAAAATAGAAACTTAAGCTCCAAAAGGATCTCTCAGATAAAATCCTCCAACTAGAGCAACAACATAAAACTTCCCTGTCAAAAAAGATACTAAAACAACTAAATTTAGCTAGAGCTGCCCTCAAAGAAACACAACTCGAAGAAGTCGAGAAAGCACTTAGGTGGTCAAAACAAAAATATTTTGACAAAGGCAATAAAGCGGATAAGCACTTGGCCTCCAAGCTCGGGGCACCAGAGTTAAATCCCAGATAGCCCGTATCCACACTAAAAAAGGGCAAGTCTCATATATAGAGAAGGAGATAGCGCAGGAATTTGCGAGCTTCTACTCAGACCTATATAACCTCCACCCGCCGGGCCAAGACCCAGTCAGCCTCAACACAATATCACAATACCTAGAGCAATGTAACCTCCCGTCCCTCTCCCCTGAAGAGGTAGAGACCCTGAACAAAAACATAACCCACGAGGAATTATCCCAAGCCATAAACTCCCTCAAGATAGCCAAAACCCCAGGCCCCGACGGTTTTTCGAACACATATTATAAGATGTTCATGCCGATCCTCTCCCCTTACCTACTAGAAATGTATAACTCTTTCCTACAGGGGGAACCGATACCCGCCACCATAACAGCAGCAAATCTCGCCATTATTCATAAAGAGGGTAGGGACCCGCTCCTCTGTGGAAACTATAGGCCCATCTCCCTGTTAAATACTGATCTCAAAATCTACAGTAAGATCCTGGCAAACAGACTAAACCCAATCCTCCCTAGACTCATCCATGTGGATCAAGTAGGATTCGTGTCGGGAAGACAGGCCTCCGACAATATCCGCAAAATTGTGGATATAATCGACCATGTGCATCTCTCTGGTACCAAAGCAATGATTCTGAGTCTGGACGCCGAAAAGGCATTCGACAGAATCAAATGGGCCTTCCTGGACCAAACCATGCTGCGGTTTGGCTTCTCCGGCCCATTCCTAGATGGCGTGAGAGCCCTCTACCAAAATCCTACAGCATATGTTAAATTATCAGGAGGCTTCTCAGACCCAATAAAAATTAGAAACGGGACCAGACAAGGCTGCCCACTCTCTCCCCTGTTATTCGCTTTAACTATAGAGCCCCTAGCAGCCACTATCAGGGAAGAAATCAGTATCAAGGGTATCCAAATTGCAGACAGAGAACACAAAATTTCGTTGTTTGCTGACGATGTCATTCCGACTCTCGCTGACCCCCACACATCCCTCCCCAATCTCCAAAGGCTTCTGACCCAATTTGGATCAGTATCTGACTATAAAGTGAACATAGACAAGTCAGAGGTCTTGAACATTTCCTTCCCCCCCCCCCAGACGTGGAAACTCATCCAAGCCAATTATAATTATAGTTGGAGCTCCACCTATATCAAATATTTGGGGGTCAAAATCTCTAACTCCTTCCACACCCTATATCAATATAACTACCCCCCTCTATTTGGTCAGATTAAAAAAGACCTAGAAACCTGGAAAAAACACCAAATTTCATGGTTTGGGAGAATAGTGGCGATAAAAATGAACATCCTCCCAAGACTGTTGTATAACTTCCAAACTCTCCCAATCCTAGTGCCACAAGCTACATTAAAAAACATGCAGTCACTAATTCTCCAATTTATTTGGAATGACAAAAGGCCCAGGGTTCCTCGATCAGTGATGCTCTCCCCAAGAACGAGAGGAGGTGTGGGTGTCCCCGACATAGCCAAGTACTACATCGCAGCACAACTGAAGCAGGCTGTAGTTTGGAATTGCGACCCGGCCTCAGCTTCCTGGCTCGAAATAGAGTCACATTACGGCCGCCCCCTTTCCTTCCAAGTGGCACTATGGACCACTGGCAGCAGCGGGGCTAAACCAGCGAGGTTCAGCTTGGGAGCAATGAGATGCACGTGGTACGTATGGCTTAAAAGCAAAGGGAAGTATGGCCTGGTAGTGTCCCCTTCCCAGCTCACCCCAATCTTGGGGAACCCCAAATTCCTGCCAGGGTGTTCCCCAAGTCAATTTGACCAATTTCAGAGTCATAACATTAGGATGGTGGCCGATCTACTGCAGAAGGATGAGATTGTTACTTACCAGGCGCTACGGGATAAAGGCGAGACCCAAGGCTTCCACTTGTTTAAGTACTTACAAGTCCGCCACTTCCTACTGTCGCTATCTCCAACTTCCAAATTCCCCCCGCTAACCAGATTTGAAGCTTTATGTGCCAAAAATACCTACCAAAAAGGCCTGATCTCCGAAATATACAAAGGAATGGAGCCATTCTCCACTCCACCGAACCACCGCTACATGGAAAAATGGTCGGAGGAACTAGGCCTTCCAATAGACCTGGAGGACTGGGAGGATGTTTGGGAGCAAGCCTCCAAAACATCAATTTGTACAACAATAAAAGAAAATATCTATAAAATCCTATTTCAGTGGTATCTGACTCCGGCAAGGCTGAGCCAAATCTACCCCGGCACACTAGACCTGTGCTGGCGGGGATGTGGTCAAAAGGGGGACATGGCCCACTTTTGGTGGTCATGTCCAGAGATCCAGAGGTACTGGACAATGATCCAGACGCTTATTCACGAGGTCACGGGACTACCCATCCCCCTGGATCCACTGTCCCTGGTGCTGAACAAACCCATAGATGACCTTCCACCGCCAATGTCCAGGCTAATTTCGGCCATGCTAACAGCGGCTAGATGTTCTATAGCAGCCGCCTGGAAGCAGATTAAAGCCCCCTCGAGAACGACAGTAGTTAGAAGAATTAATGAAGTAATGACAATGGAGAAACTGACGGCCATGCTACAAAAAAAGATGCCCCAGTTCTGGAACACTTGGGACCCCTGGTTAGTAAGATAAAATCCAAAAGGGCCTCACTCCTGTGCAATGGGGGACCCCCCCCCCTCCCTGCACCCAGGGTGGAGTGATGGGGAGGCACCGGAGTGCCACCCCTCCCCCCCCTCACTTACCCCTCCATCCCCCCCTACCTCCCCCTGTTTGTCCCCCCCTCTTCCCCCCTCCCACCTCTTCACCCTCACCCTTTCTCCCCCCTTTGAAGGAAACGGGAAAATGTTATTGGTCACCGTAAGATTGTATCATGGCAAAGTGTCATGGGCTCCTGACACTCCTGAATGTAATGTAACTTTTGAACGTGTCCAATAAAAAAACTATTACAAAAAAAATATCTCGTATTGCCCTTTTCGCGGCTGTTTTTATTAGCATTTAAACAAATTAGTAGAAAAAAAAGGTGTCGCTAAGTGAGTGCATGATAAATAATCTGCACTGCGTAGTACTCAACTGCGCTCTGACCACAATCTTGAGGACTGTAGCAGTGTTCCATGACTTTTAGTGATCCATTGATTAGTGTTCCGGTGTCCTGACTAGAGATGGATTCATTCTTGGGGCAGATTTGGATCTTCAGCGGATTGTCCGGTTCCTTTAATCCACGGATTTCAGCGGATCAATCTGAAAGAGGGTGATTCGCATTTTGCGGATTTTGTATTATTATTATTACCACCATTTAACTCCGCGGATTCCGCAACCCGTGGATGGATTTGTAGAATCCAATCCGCAGATTCAGCAATCCGTTACTGGATTGTTAAGAGCCCGCCAATGGATTGCTGGATCCACGGATCGGGGTCTAGAAATCCGTAAATGGGTTGTTTCCTGTGTCCAGGACATACTTGTAAACGAGAGGTAACTCTCAATGTATTACTTCCTGGTAAAATATTTTATGAATAATAATAATAATAATCCAATGGCGTTTTTTGTATGAATCCGCGCGGATTGAAACTGCCCAAATCGGTTCGCGGATTTTACACCACAAAATGGATTTTAGGGGTTACATCAGCGAAAATCCAGGAAACGATTTGGGGCGGATTCACCCGTCTCTAGTCATGACCAGAGCTCCACAGCCTTATGTAGGGTTGTGTTGCATTATATATTGATTTACTTTGCACCCTCTCTGGACAAGAAGCACCTTACACTAATCCTATAAGAATGCACTGGTTTTGATTGAGCTAATAATGGACCTGAGCATATCACTTATATATAGAGTTGGGCACTATTACCAACATACTTTGCTTTACCTGATGATGTTTGTGCTGGAATCCAAATTAGGATTTTAGTACCATTTGTAGCTCTCGTATACTAACATAGTCTGGTGTTCAACACCTGACCGCCGCCTAATATTATAATGTAAATTTTACTATGTGCTGTGTACCGCGCACTATACAGGCATACCCCGCATTAACGTACGCAATGGGACCGGAGCATGTATGTAAAGCGAAAATGTACTTAAAGTGAAGCACTACCTTTTCCCACTTATCGATGCATGTACTGTACTGCAATCGTTATATACGTGCATAACTGATGTAAATAACGCATTTGTAACAGGCCCTATAGTCTCCCTGCTTGCGCACAGCTTCGGTACAGGTAGGGAGCCGGTATTGCTGTTCAGGACGTGATGACAGGCGCATGCGTGAGCTGCCGTTTGCCTATTGGGCGATATGTACTTACTCGCGAGTGAACTTAAAGTGAGTGTACTTAAAGCGGGGTATGCCTGTACTATAATTGCAAAGTGCTTTGAGTCCCATTGGAAAAAAAGCGCAATATGAAATAAAGTTATTATTATTATGTACAGCAGCATATGCTCCTTTTACATATTGTTATACCTGACTCAAAACTGAGTCCTATTATAAACAGGAGAACCAAAGCATTACTATTTTTTCACTGATGTGGTTTGTTTGATGGCTACATTTCTGATTTTGTATTCTAGTACTTTGTATTTTTTTGGAAGAGGGCAGTTGCTCTGTGTGTACTGTTTCTTGTTCTTTCAATGTAATTTTTGTACCCAACTTTTCAATGCAGCTTTTTACTGTGCTGCTACCTACACAGGTGCTGTTTTGCAAAAAAAATTCCATTAGTGTGATTCATCCATTTGGTATTTTAATTATTCTTTTTCTCACTGTACTGTACATCACTTTCCAACCAGATGTTTTACTTAGTAATTAATTGTTTCCAAGCTCATTTGTTTTCCATATAAAAGTGCATTAAAGGAACAGTCCAGCCTGTACGATATTTTAAAATGTATATTTTAGTTGTTTGACATGTTTCCCGATTTCTGGGGACCCCCTTGTTTCTGAGATACCGGCACCAGACAAGAATACATTCAATGGGGATTCACGCAAAAACGTACAAACACCTGAATCGCTGTACAGTTGTGACGGTTCAGGGGACTCATGCTTCCCAATGTGTCCCCATCACCCCTGCTCCCTCTGCCTCTAACCTTCTCCCCTCGCTTTCACATCTATCTGTCCCTTCTTCTTTCCGCACCCGTTCCTCTGCGGCGTACCCGGACGCGCGTCCAGCTGTCACGCGTCTTCCCCGCAAGGTGCACACGCATCTTCAAACACCCGATCCCCTCCGCGGCACTCACAGCTCACGGCATCTCTCTATTTCCCCACCTTCCACATTACCTTCTTCCGCCGCCTCTCCTGCCCTCTCGCCTTCCTTGGCGAGCGCCCCCACGGCGCGACGCTCCTCGCGCTCCCTGGCACACACTGTGCGCGTGCATCTGACCCTTACAGAGGGTGCGCGCACACGCTCCAGATATAGGCCTTCCCAGAGCTCTGGCTCTGCCCCCCATAGCGTACAAGCCATATCCCTGTGTGATTCACCTGTCTCCTCCCTTGCTCTGTCTGACCTATCCCTGCAACCTCTCACTCAACCCTCTGCTCCTCCTTTCCCTCCCATTGGTGCTCCCTCCTTTATAATCCAATTCAAAGCTCATTGCTAGCTCATTGCTCTGCATAGCTTCTTGTGACCCCTGTGTGTGCAGTCTCTATGCTTGGCTCTCCTGTCTTCTTTTTTCTGCCTTCGGATACTACTACGCTGCCTTCTCCAATCCTTGAACACTGGCTTACGGACATCACCACGCTGCTCTCTATTATCCCTGAACTCTGGCACACGGACATTACTATCCAAACGCTGTCATCCTGGACATTGCAAGTATACGTTAACCCTTTCTCAACAGGCCCGGCAATGCATTACCACACTCCGGGCACGCCCTCACTGCTGTGGGTACTGGGAACTGGCCAGGTCTGCGGGCATACAGGCGTTACAACAGTATATAGAATTTACCCCTTCAGTACATCTGACATACTGGCCTTCTGCATGTATTGAGGTAGGAAAACTTGTGCAGCCACAGTGGATCATGCATTGGGAAATGCAATGTTTGTGGGTTGATAGTATACGGCTGTTAAGAGTTTGTTGTTCCTGGAAAAACCTTAACTCCTTTGCAGGTACTGTAATGCTATTGAACCCATAAAAGAAAACCCTACAGGACAACACTGCTTTTGAACTCTGTCACGGGAGACAAGGCTTCTACACCTTTTATACCGGGATTATAACACTGAGCAAAACAAGTTGATAAAACAAATGATCATTTATTCACTTAAAATAGGCTAACACACTGTGAGACACAAAATACACGAGAAAGACACACATACTGGGGGTCTGGGCAAAGAACTAACCTTTCCTGGTTAAAAGAAGCAAAGAAACAAAGTTTTTAGTTAACTGGCACTTGGTCGTCTTGAAATTCCTGGCGCCACCGCTCTCTTTCTTCCGTAGGTGCTGAAATCCCTTGACCGGGAGTTAGTCCCAAATGTCTTGGGACTATTTTTGGCTTGCAATCCTAGCCGCGACTGCTACGTTCAATTTGTAAAACTTGGTCCCGAAAAGTGAGACTTAGAAAATGTTCTGCCTTGACATTACTGAAGCCGGCTCGCTGCTATTTCCCCAAGAGCATCTTTTGGCCGTTTCAAACTTGTCGCTGCTGTTCTGGCGCTTCGAATCTGCTCTCCGGATTGGCTGAGGTTTTTTTTATAGTATTTCAGAGTTTATTCATGAAATACTCCAGCCAATCCGAGCGTGGGAAATTTCCGACCAGCGAATCAGAGCATCCATTCTACTGAAGCCGGGTAAGCGGGACTTCGAAATCCACCAAGGGCATGCGCTAACCTGGCATGTCAGCCATTTGTTATTCAGAAACCACTCACTGGTTTAGGCTCCTCGTGGTCTGGGAAGGCAAATGGTAGTCTGAGGATTTACCATTCATCCCAGGACGTGTGTGCTCAACCTAATTCTCCTGCCCTAATGCTCTTCACACCTCTGGCATCCTCTGAAGCGTTCATGTATGATGTCTGTGTAGACACCAAGCTGGTAGCCCAGTAACTCACACAGAACATCGGTCTGGAAAGACCAAGCTCATAATACCGTGCACAAGCATATACAGTACACACTTTAAACACACTGTTTAATAAAATATACACTTTATACCTTTCTAAGTCGTATGGTTATTGGGGATAGAATAAGAACCTGCACTTTTATTCCTACTAGCCATATACCCCACACACTATACCGGACATAGACTTTTAAAACTCCTTGCAACCTTATGTATGGTTGGAGTACCCCCAGAACCCCTATACCGGGTTTTGGTTGACCTGGGCGTTAACTGGGCAGCCTGTCTTAAACTAGGGACCCCTTTACCATTCTAGGGATACCACACATCCCTATGCCCCATTTACATTTCTGGTCTGTGCTGAATCAAGGAAACCAAGCGGTGAGTCGCGCAAGTGTTTTCAAGGGGAGATTTTGCCAGAGCAATGTGTCTCAATTTATCCGAGAATCCGGCCTGATTCCCGGGTACATTTTTGGGGTCTCCAGCAACTCTGGAACTCGGCAAGCTAGACACATTCTGACACCACTTTATCCGTAACCCCCCCCCCCACCCAAAGCTCATAGCCTAGCAATCTCTGCTTGCTTGCACACCTGAAAATGTAAAAACAAAAAAATCTTTATTGTCGCATAATTTTATACAATGCATTTACAATCACTGGGCTCAAGAGCTGACACTCCTGAACCCAAATACATGGATTAGAGTGTAACGCTGTGCTCACCACAAACAAGACAAGACCCCGGTACTGAGATGGGAATAGGTAAACACCAGCCACAGACACGGGGTCACGTCCAGAGTGTAGAGTAGTCTTGGTAGCCGGGTTGGGGGTGGAGGGGTCATGGTTGTCGTTATACTTGCCGAGGTCAGTGTAGGTGAGGTCTGGAGTGTAGAAAGAGCTATAGCCGAGGTCGGGTTTGGAGAGCCAGATGTTCGAGGTACAAAGCCGTGGTCAGGGTAGGAGAGTAGCGGAGGGTCCAGGCAAGCCGAGGTCCAGAGAATCAGAAGTCCAAAGGTAAGCCGGGTAAGTACACAGGTAATCACAAGCGAGGCAAGGCAGGGAACAAGAATCTATGCTCAGCCAAAGTGCCAGTGGCACAGCTGAGCATATACAGGCCAAGGAAGCCAATCCCCAAGGGGGGTGGAGCGGAGGTGCAGCCTCCACGGAGAGAGCGATAGGCTGGGACCCGCAAGGCAGGTGAGGGTGATGGAACTTGATTAAGTTTTGTTGACACAGCGCTTGGGATGGTCGCGCGTGCATCACACACATGTCACACATGCGTCATGCGCGTGTCACGCACTGATGAAGCGCCCCGCGATTCGGAGTCCAATTCCGCAACATGGGGTGCGCGCATGCGCGCCACGTGAGTGGAGGGCACTGCTCCAGCGGGGGAAGCCCTGCGCGTGCGCGAGGAGGTGTGCGTGAGAGCGGGTGGCAGTAGGGAGCCGGCAACGGGTGCCGGAGTGGAGCCCGAGTGACCACGCTTGTGTAGGACCTGCGCGGGGGCACGCATGACTCCGCAAGGCTCATGGGTCCACACACAGAGGTAACCAAATGGGCTTAACCTTTTTTAGTGAGCCTGGTTACCCCCTCACCATCACAAACTCACAGACCCTCTCTTCTTGCTAAAGAATGCTGACAAAGGTCTAACCCTGTTCTGGACTCCGAGAACGGACTATGGTAAACTGCTGATAATAAGATCCATTATGTTTTCTTTGAGAGCTGTAAATGTACTGTACAATCTTTTTGTGTTCCACATTTTTTAGGCTAAAATAAAAGCATAGATTTACACAAACACGTGTTGTTGCTTCCTCACCGCAACATATTGTGTGAAGTTGGATTCTGAGTGGCCCCTGCATCAAAAGGGCCACACGAAAAAAACATTGAATCACAAAATTGCTGCCGAAATTCATTGGTCCTTTTCCGATCATCAAAAGAGTCAACCTGGTGGCTTTCTGGCTACGCCTACCACCCACCATAAAAATTCAGACGTCCACTCCCGTGGCTCCTCCTCAGCCTCTCCTAGTGGATGGACAAGAGGAGTTCGAGGTCCAGTCTATCCTTGACTCCAGGAGGTCCCAAGGGGCTATTCAGTATCTCATACATTGGAGGGGATTCAGTCTGGAGGAATGGTCCTTGATTCCCCGGAATCAACTCTGTGCTCCCTGTCTGGTCTGGGGGTCACTCCTGAAGGGAAGAACAGTAACAGGCTCCGCCCCTATAAGTTTCTCTCATCTTATTGGTTCTAGTTTCTCTCCTGTCTGCAGGAGTAATCCTGCATCGGATTCACCCACCCCGATATTTAGGCTCAGCCTCTTCCATCAGGAAGTTGGCCGAGCATAAACTTATTGTGACATTGTGCTTCTCGCAAGCCCTCTGTCATGTCTTGCCTTGGTGTACCTTGTTCTGCTTTTTGACTCCACTGACTTCTCCTATCCTTGACCAGGCTAGTGATCCCTATGATCTATCCCTCTCCAATCCTCGACCTTGGATAGTGGCCCCTAAAATCCGCACCTCTCCAACCCTGACCCGGCTACATGACAACAAATCTGCACACTGGACACAGCTTCAGGTCGGTGTGTCAATATCCCCACCTTGGCCCTGTGGTCCCGTCCTGTTTGTTGCGAGCACCCGTTACACTACCTAGATTACATCGTCATCTATAATGGCTGGTTCATCTAAACAAGCTAAAAGCTGTCCTCATGTCTCAGAGAAGCAAGGCTCATTGCCAACCCTAAGAAATGTGCCTCAGGGAAGGCTGAAACGAAATACCTAGGCTACACCACTGGAGGTGGGAAAGTAAGGATACTGACCAGTAAGAAAGATGCCCTGAAAGAAGTTATTTCAAAAAGTCATAGGTACGCGCTCTTTTGGGTTTAGGAGGATAGTATCGGCGTTCCTGCCTTTAGGATCCCTGATTTCAATAAGCAACCAGATAGGTCTCAGATATAGGGCTAGGAGCAGTTTTCTCACAACAGTTCAAGAGGATTGAACACCTATCCTCTTTATAAATCGGAAGTTATTCCCAAGGGAGGTGAACTACGCCATTATAGAAAAGGAGTGCCTCACCCTAAAATGGATGATTAAGGCACTATTTAGAGGGGTAAACTTCACTTTAGTGATGTATCACTCCCGCTAAAGTGGCTAAACTTCCTGAAAGAGTCCAATGCAAGATTAACCCGTTGCTAGTCCTCCAACACTTCTCGTTCAAGATGCAACACAGGTCCGGCAAGGAAAATTGTATCAAGAAGGAGTGGAGGGTCGGGCTTCAGCCATGTGGGTCCCCAGCTATAGACAAACAGGGGACTAATGTGACAGGGTAGTTTCACTCCCTAATTTCTTTTGCATGTACTGTATATCTGCTGTCCAGCACTGAGCTGGTTAAATCTCAGCCTAAGGTAATTAGTCAGCCCTCAGCTTAAAAGCCTTGAACTTCCTGCAGTTGTTCATCAAATTTGCCTTCAAAATTAAAATAGTTGTGGGTTAAAATAAATCTAATACAGTTTGTAATATAATTATATAATTAATCTGGTCTGGGCACATTAAAATTTATTTTTCTAAAAAAATATCTTACTGCTTCAATCCCTTTCTCATGCTCTATGCATATGTATAGGGCCAACACATCACAGGTGGGTATTGCAAGAGGGGACAGATTCCAGAAACTAAGACAAAGAGAATCTTACTGGATATTCAAATTGCAAACCATGCAACCAGAAGGTCTTAATGAGGATCTTGACTTGTTAGCATTCCAGTAAAATACAAGTCCGATGAGTTTCCAGCAACAATAAAAATAAAATAGACAGCCTATAAACAATAAACCAGCTACTAATCCATATAACAACTAACAATATTAATTCATATTGTATTAATTAATATTTTAATATGTTTATATATATATATTGGATACAACTCTCTGGTATTTTACAGTATTTATTAGAACTTTCTGGAACTTTTAAGTAGTTGATTAAGTGCCGATTTTTGGGAATACCTTTTGAATACACTTTTTCAATACAGGACCAAAAACAGTATACTGTAGACACACTTTGGAGGTTACATAGGATTGTACGTTTATTTAATAAACATACTAACAACCAGATGCTTAGGAAGAGTACAGATAAACTGGCAGAATCGACCACAATATTACTAGCAATATAGTTTATTGCATGTTTTTAAAACACACTAGATACAGTACACAGACAGATAAATATCATTTACCATGATAAGGTTGATTGATTTTTTTTAATGATTTTAAGATGTTATATTATTTTAAAAAGTGCTTATTATTTTTATTATATGTTCTGATATATATGTATAGTATTTAAACAATTGTAATGACATGAACCATAGGACACTTTTGCCACACTGTGGAATACACGTCATATTGGTGAGAAACCAATCCTAAACTTGAAATTGACAAAACGAACGTGTGGTGAGTAATAATTTAATTAACTCCCTAACCAATTAGAGATGAGGCTAGAAACACATAGACGTGTATAAAACGAGGATCTAACAGTGCCTCACTAAATCCCTGAAGAAGGCGCAGTTGCGCCGAAACGCGTAGGATTTTTTATCTACAACCCACTGACATATACAAGTTTACAGTTGCGGACTGTTGGTCAGAAACTATTTGCCAGCAAAAATTGAAGCCTGAGAGGTAGCTGTATATATCTGCAAAGAATATACAGTGTGAAGCCGGAATATCTCCCGCCATAGGGGAAATCCCCTACCATGGACCCCGGAAGTACACAGCGACCACGTCATATCCAGGACAGCTGAGAGCAAGCAGGAGATATCTAGGACGCCAGCCGCAGCACAAGTGAAACTCCAGAAAGTGGCGCAACACCCTCTGAGCACTACAACCCAAGGGACAAGCGGCAAACGGAGAACCCAGTGCAGCGGTAACATCGGCTCTGGAGGCGGCTCCAATTCCCCTGACCAGCCCGTTTTTCAATGAGTAGCTAACATCATCACTCAGACCGGGCAAAGTAGTCTGAACCTCATACAGGCAAAAGTTTTTTGTTATTCAATTATATTACAAAGTTTGTCTAAATTATATGCAGCTAAGTACAATACATACATTTGCTACAACAAGCGCCCCTGTTTTTGTGTTTTGTCTTATATAGAAGTACATGCACACCGCTAGTAGGTGCTGGAGGGGGGTACTTATCTGCCGGTGCGCTGTGTCCAGGGAGGTCCAGACATCCCAAAGGTACTTGAGCAAGGAAATGGAAGCAGGCACACAGTCTTTCTAAAGGTGCAGTTTATTGTGCCACCAAAGGTCCAACGTTCCAGCAATAGATTGCCTTTATTAAGGAGAGGGCTACAGAATATACTAAACATACCACTATTTATACACAAATGAGTACTCACCCCTCCACGATCACTGCTGCCATGCTCCTGGATGTTGACGCCTCCAACGTTTTGTCTTGTCATCTCTATTTTAGGATTAGTTATCCGTTTTTATGCAGCAGCTTACACATAGCAGAGTATTTATTTTGGACTGGACAGACTCTACAATAGTACAGAAGATAGTACTATTTTATTGGACTCAGTGGGTCATAACTTTAACCCCTACTTTTTTCATGGACCTAAATTTGATTTTTCAACATAGTTATAACAGTTACACATCCTTTGTCCATTTTTAATATCCATATATATTAAATATTTCTAATACCTTATTGACTGTACATAGGTTTATATGGTTCATGTCATTTATGAAATGCAGTATCCAAATAGAACATTCAAACGTAAGAAACTGTGACCTTGCACATAAACATATCCAACATCCCTGACTTTTAAAGGTAACCTTTATCATTAGTGGTGGTTTGCAGAGCACACACTCCCCTTTTATCTTTTTTTGCTTTATCAAGTGATAATTTTTTTTTACTTTATCAAGTAGAAATTGGCTTTGTCTTATTTTATACAGGAAAATGTAAGTGCATACCCACAATTTTACCCAAACAAGTATTTTGTGCGAATCAATATTGTACCACTTTGTACACTTTATCTCTTTTTTTCAGTTCCTGCACTCCCCAAGTTTCTGAAGATTGCTAGCCTGACATAGGTATGCTTCCATAACACTGATATTGAGCAATTAATTTCATACTTCCAATGATTTGGTCATCACCACCCCTTGTGTCTCCTGTGCCCTGCTATGCTTGCTGCTGGCTGGACCTGGGCAACAGCCACTGTTGCACAAGCAGCCCTGGCCTGCATACACCCTCCCATCGGTATCAAAGCCCCTACTACCCCACTCTCTCTGGAAACTATCTGCTCACCCTTAGTCAACACCCCATACCTACCGAGCCACCACTAATCCCTTCTTTGCCACCTGAATAAGCAACAACAGAATGCAGCGCAGCCCAGATTTCTCCCAAACTCCCACCCCCTCTCTCCACCCTCTGTCACCCCTTGTGCTATCCTCCCTACCTCCTATTGACCAATCAACATGGACTGAGAACACTGCTGAATGATGCCTGACTAGTAGCTGCTACTGCTGCCAGATGCCTTATGACCCCGACAGGACCATTGCTACCTCTAGCAACAGATAATTTGTAAGTGACTCCATATCCTCCCCCCGAGTCCTACCTACCTCCTTCCCTGCTGCCTTCCTGCTCCCAACATACTCCCTTATTAGGCTGCGTCCATGCTAGCGCTGACCACGCGGAGCTTGCCGAGTTAAGTTCCTGCAATATAAATTGTCCCATCCCCGCTCACGCAGTGCATGTGTGCTCGTGCACGGGCACACACGCTCTCCCAAGCTTAGCGTTTGAACCGCGCTCAACATGCCTCCAATCCCCCCATGCGTGCGCTTGCAAAATAGACAGGACATCCGGCGCTAATGCTTGGAGAGATGGTGATGTCACTGCTCTTATGCATGAGCGCGGTCAGCGCCAACGGGGACGCAGCCTTATCCATTAACCCTCAGACATGAAATCTAAGAAAGGAGGCTAACTATCCCAATACCTTCCCCTGCAACAGAAGTAGTCCCTATTACTTAGTAGTGGCGGGCAGGCACTATGGGATCTAATAACCTCCCCAGAGCCACCTGCCTGAGGCCTAGACCCTTCCCCTTCCTACCCGCCCAATTTAAAATGCTCCCTGCCCTTTCCCCTAAAGTAGTACTCCTCTCCTTCCCATGCCTTCAAACCTTGATGCAGGCCTGGAGCTTTCAGCCCTCTGTTTTGATGGGGAGGGGCACTCTGCAGACTTCCCCCTCACTCTCCTTCTTGTGGAGCTCCCAGGGGACATTTTCTCAGGAGTCTGGGCCCTACTCCAGTTTTTCCTAAGGACTGAAGGCCCCTCCTCTGGGACCTCAGGCCAGCGCTCGGTTGTGGGAACCACCTCCCTCACACCGGGTCTACACCTCTCACAGCCCCCACTACCTACGATTCTGAAGTGGTCGACTGCAGGGGATATCTCCAGCACACCCCGCAGCCACTGCTCTACATCACACTGTCCCAACAGCTGACTGGAACTCTCCTCTCCTGGCCCATCATCGCCAGCAGCATGGACAGGATCAATGTGGGCAGACCTTTTGGAAGACATGTTGATCCTCATGGCCACAAGCAGGAAAGAGGGTGAGTACTTCTGCATCCTCACTCATATCCCCTCCCAGCTCAATCTCCTGCACAACCTAAACTTAGCCGTATACACACTCATCTCAGGGTGTCAGCCTCCACCCATCATGCCCCCCCCCCTTCCTGAGGGGTACAGGGGACTACTACTGTCAGTTGCAAGATGTGTGTGCAGGAGCACATTTCCTGTTGTGCATTGATCCAGGCCAGTGATTCCCAACCAGGGTTCCGTGAAACCCTGGGGCTCTTCGAAGCAGTCTCAGGGATTCCTCCTATGGACCACAGACCTCTCCACCCAGGGGTGGGTTTTTTTGGTATGTATTTTGTAGGGTGGATTGAGAGACAGTGGGGTAATTGACAGAAGGTAGGGGCGAGTGAGAGAAGAGAGGGGGGCAGGAGGGAGTGAGTGAGGAAAAGAGGGAGTAAGAGTGAAACGCAGGGGATAAATACTGCTGCGGCAGCCTTTATTCTAACAAATCACCGTTTTTTCCCTGGCTTGTACCTGGAATGTGACGCTCTTCACCTGGCGCATGCCGCGTTCGTTTTGCGTTCCCAGCAACGGGTCATCTCCGACTGACGCGCGGTTGATGGGTTTATTGATAATGGTTCGGATTTATTAGGCTGCAATGCTTTCGCGTGTCCGCCAGATGGCAGAAATTCATGAATTGTAATGCGCATGCGCTTCAGTAATGTGTCGGCTTGCAGGTGTTTCGTTAAAAAAAGACACTGTACCACAGTGTGCTATTGTAACTTGGCCTTGGCCTTGAGAGTGAAGGGAGAGGTTGCAAAAATGTATCAATTTAGGCTTTTCATATTAAAGAAATACAAAGACCAGTTTCGCTTACAGTATTCTCCAGAGACCCGCCCACCATGAGTGTTCAAGTGCAGCCCGCTTGCCAAAAACCCGACAGAAGTTACGCGTATTTGATATGTGCCGCGATTAATGCAACAGAGGATAAGATGGCAACAGTTGTTCAAATTTATCAGTATTTTATCGAAAACTATGACTTTTACAAATTTTCGCCAAATCCTCATACGTGGAAGCGTGCAATAAGGAAAAGGTTATGTCGCGATCCCTGTTTTCATCGTATTGAGCCACAATTTGTTGGAGGGTATTGGTCTGTATCACCGGATTTTTCCGGTATCTGTGGTCATGAAGGCGGCAAAAGGCGAAGGGTCGTGTTAAAACCAACTAAGAAACGACAGTCGCTGCCAAGCAATGCAAAAGCACCAGCACCGGCTTCCCAGTGACAACAAAGTCAAGCGATTCTCCTGTAAGCAATATCATTGGCTGAGCGGCTTCTACAGTACTGTACTGCAGATACTGAACAATTGGTGGAATGCTAGGCGCATGCGCATGTGAACAGGAGAAAATTATTGGGGGGGCTGGCTGGGTACTTCTTTAGGGGGCTGAGCATTAAAACTTTTCTTTTTGTTTTTCCTCAGAAAAGAAAACGGCTAATGGGGGGATTTCGATGGATAATATCGCGTTGTGTGACAATGCCTGCACATTGCTGAATCGGATTTAAAACCCCACGTCTACAGTTTTTTGCCCTTGTTCCTGCCGTACAGTATACTGTGTAATAAACCCGAAAAATAAAACTATGCATTTATTCTACATGTACAGTATCATTTACATTGTGTGTGTTCTATAGTATACAGTGCCAGGTTCCTAACATCTATGGGCAAAATGAATTTTATTTCTAGGTGCCCTAGAAAAGAAGTTCCCACGCCAATTGGCCGTGAACTTGACCGAGGCCCTAGTTCCCACGCCAATTGCGCGATTACCCTGACTCCGTTCTGTTGCCACGAGAGGGTCGCTATTTGCCATGCAATCCTGCCTCAACTAGGACTACTGCACCGACACACTTTATTCGAGCAAATACCCGGTATGTACCTGGCAGATACCTGGAATGCGCCACTCCTCACCTCTGACAAGCCCCGTTGCATTTGCCTTCCCAGCCTGGGTTCATGCCTGGCTGATGGGCGGCTGATCTGTTAAATGATAATGATTAGGATTTAATAGGCTGCAATGCTTCGCGTGTCTACCAGATGGCATAAATTCATGAATTGTAATGCAGTATATATATATATACTGTGCAGTATTGCAGCCAGCGGGAATAAAATGCTTCAATCCCTGCTTGGAAAATAACTCAATGCACTCGGGCAGAAAACAGTCACAAACCTCAATACACCCGGGTATACCCGAATTCGTGGGACTAGCCAAGCTCGAATAAAGTGTGTCGCCAGTGTACATGGTGACCGAATATGAGCCCTCTAGGTTGAACAGAACCGGAGTTATGGGTTCCAGGTTTCTGCTCGTTCTGACATAGCCGTTTCAAAGCATCGCGGCTTTCTGCGCCATTACAGTCAATG
The DNA here is from genome assembly GCF_040206685.1 of Ascaphus truei. NCBI lineage: Eukaryota > Metazoa > Chordata > Amphibia > Anura > Ascaphidae > Ascaphus > Ascaphus truei. Next base: position 404,301,435 of record NC_134485.1, on the reverse strand, counting down.
ATAGGCCCCTCCTCGCCGGCGTGACCCTTTCTCACCGCCATTACTGGTCGGACCCTGTTGGGGTCGAGTGAGGGGGTTCCTAACATCTAGGGGCAAAATGAATTTTATTTCTAGGTGCCCTTGAACAGAAGTTCCCACGCCAATTGCCCTAGTTCCCACGCCAATTGCGCGATCATTGCTCTTTTTTGAAAATGTTGCAGATCTTGCGGCTTTGTGGTCTGGCAGTAAAAAAACAGTGCAGTAAGACACAATGTACTGTAAGACAAATCAACATGTTCTTTTATTGGTGGAGTCAGTACAAAACATTTATTTACAAATACAGCACAACAGTATGGTCTCACAGAAAGTCCTCCACATTGTCCATCCATGGCCGATTCCTTGCATGGCACAAAACGCCATTAATGCAGTCTCAAACGCCTTTCATTACAGGATCTGTAACTGGATAAAAGTGCCGCAATTCATCCTGAATGTTTTCCCTTAAATTCGCAGGAAGCGCCTTTTTTACGCGATTCCCATCGTAGTTCACTTTGAAAGCCCACTCGCAGTACAAAGAGTAGGGAACATGGTGCTTAAATATGAACAAGGCATACTTGTGGGGTACACCAGCACTCATCACCCTATACTTCTCCCTGAGCTTCGGTGGCAGATCGCACAGGGTGATGTCGGGCACCGTATCGATGCGAGCGGGTGTAGGTCTTTTCGGAGTGGGTGTGCTTGAGGCGACGGGCGATGGTAGGTTGTCTGGGAGGAAGCTTTCCTCCGGTCGTGGTCGCCGTGTTGTCTCCTGGCGTGGTCTTGACGGGGTTGTCATGTCCTCCTCAACGGCATACATGTACTGGTACACTACATCTTCTGGTGGAGGGGGTGCGCTTGGTGATGAAGCCCCATTCATCACATCCATGTCACCCCCCTGCTCCGGCGTCGGGGAAACAGGGGCATTAGCACCGAGCAAATAATGTATGCCCGCTATGTCAGCCTCTATCTTATCTATCCGTCGATCCATCCGTTGATCCATTTTTAGCATCCGTTGCTCCACATTTAGCATTGTCTCCAGAAGCAGATCTATCTTTGCCAACACAATAGAATTCCTGGGGAGATCCACACTTATCCCATTCAGCATCCGGTCTAACGAGCTGCTTCTTGTGCATGGCGTCTGGACATCTGGGGGGATGGGTGCAACGGAGGATGAGATGGGGGTTCCATGGACAGAAGCGGCATCGACATTGAGGAAGAGTGCAGCAGGTGACCTGTGGATACCCGGTAGAGGAGAAGCGGCAGCGTCGTCAAAGAGGGATGGAGAAAGTGACCTTTGGATTTCCGGGCGAGAAGCAGAGTCGTCCAAGTGCAAAGTAGACAGTGACCCGTGGATTTCAGAGGCGGCAGCATCGTCGGATAGAACCGGAGAAGATGGCTGTGGAGAAGACAGGCTGAAGATTTCCGGGACAGCTACAGCAGAGTCGTCGAAGCTTATGGGAGGAAGTGGTCTGCGGGTTCGATGGGCTGGCTGCCATTCGTTTTGCGTAGAGAGCACATCACCGTATATCTTTTTCTCATAATGAGGCTTACGTCTAAGAAAACCCTTAGGCTTTGGGGTCAGCAGAAGGTTTTCTTTATTGGCCTTAGCCTGTCGCTTTTGCCTTGGCGTGGAAACAGCAACCGCCTTTCGCTTTTTCAGCATGACAGGCACGGCAGAGACGAGAGTGTTCCTGCGTCCATAGAAATGGGTGTCTCCATGGAAGCAGGTGGCACAATGCAGTATCTGGACAAGGGCAAGTTCAGATACAGATCATCGAGTGGTGGGCTAGGCAAAGTGTGTGACCTTTTATGTATGGCGACCAGGTACAGGTGTTGAAAGTGGGCGTACTCTAATGTGAGTCATTACCGTATAAATACACCATCCATTTTGTGTATTGACTGCACATAGAATACACATCGACTAAACATCGAATATACATTTTTGTGTTTGTATTTCTTTCTACTCGCAGCAATGCCTGTTAAAAAGATTTCCAAGGAGCTCAGCATGCGAATTAAGGAGATGTACACACACGGACACCGAATTGCTGCTATCCAACTCTGGTTAGCTGCTTCTGGCCTCGTTGTGCCAGCAACCACCGTGAACTATCATGCACACGGAAAAAACAGAGACAGCAAAAGGGCACCAAGGGTAACTAACGCGTAAGTATATTTTTAAAACGGTATATACTGTATTGGATGTATATTTATATTTATATTACAACAGTATATATATTTTGTATATTTATATTTATAGTACAACAGTATATATATTTTGTATATTTATATTTATATTACAACAGTATACATTTTTTGTATATTTATCGTACAACGGTATATATAGGATGTATATGTATATATTATATTACAACAGATGTAACATGTGGAGATGTTTATGTCACTTGGGTGTTGGGGTATATAAGTCACTCACTGTCCTGTGTCTGTTGCACCACCCTGAGGAAGATCCCCCTGTGGGATCGAAACGTTGAAGTTATGTGCTGTATTTAATACATTTATTTTCATTCACCTGAGTGCTGTCTCCCTTTTTGCTGCTATGCGGTAATGTATACTTTTATTATTTATATGGGACATGCACCTATTCATTATTGAATTTCTATTGGAGTGCCAGTGATTTTTTATCACATATCTTATATTACAACAGTATATATATTTTGTATATTTATATTTATCGTACAATAGTATATATATTTTGTATATTTATATTACAACAGTATACATTTTTTGTATATTTATATTTATCGTACAACGGTATATATAGGATGTATATTTATATTTATATTACAACAGTATATATATTTTGTATATTTATATTTATCGTACAACAGTATATATATTTTGTATATTTATATTACAACAGTATACATTTTTTGTATATTTATATTTATCGTACAACGGTATATATAGGATGTATATTTATATTTATATTACAACAGTATATATATATTGTATATTTATATTTATAGTACAACAGTATATATATTTTGTATATTTATATTTATATTACAACAGTATACATTTTTTGTATATTTATATTTATCGTACAACGGTATAAATAGGATGAATATTTATATTTATATTACAACAGTATATATATTTTGTATATTTATATTTATAGTACAACAGTATATATATTTTGTATATTTATATTTATATTACAACAGTATACATTTTTTGTATATTTATATTTATCGTACAACGGTATATATAGGATGTATATTTATATTTATATTACAACAGTATATATATTTTGGATATTTATATTTATAGTACAACAGTATATATATTTTGTATATTTATATTTATATTACAACAGTATACATTTTTTGTATATTTATATTTATCGTACAACGGTATATATAGAATGTATATTTATATTTATATTACAACAGTATATATATTTTGGATATTTATATTTATAGTACAACAGTATATATATTTTGTATATTTATATTTATATTACAACAGTATACATTTTTTGTATATTTATATTTATCGTACAAAGGTATATATAGGATGTATATTTATATTTATATTACAACAGTATATATATTTTGGATATTTATATTTATAGTACAACAGTATATATATTTTGTATATTTATATTTATATTACAACAGTATAAATTTTTTGTATATTTATATTTATATTACAACATTATATTTATATACATTTTATATTGCTGTATATTAATAAAACAATATATTTTCTTTACATTGTAGGGAAACAACTCTTCTGGTGGACAAAATAAGAGAGGAGAATGATGAGAGGAGTGCATTAAGGGTTAAAAACACTCTGCAGGAAAAGCACAATGTGATTGTATCAGAGAGCAGCATAAAGAAGATGAGACGCAGCATTGGATGGAAATATGGACGTGTGAGGTTAGTACTGGACAGTACAGGAGGTAAAAGTGTTGTTTAGGAAACTGTACTGTACTGTGCCGCTAAATTTTTTTATTCCTTGTCATTACAGAGCGTACCCCATGATACGGGACGCAAACAAAATCAAAAGAGTGCTCCAGGCCCAGGCATGGATCGACAGTGGGGAGACTTTCCAGGATTGCATCTTCACTGATGAGTCTACTGTGTCGCTGGAGAGATTTGCAAGCTTTGCATTCCACAAAAAAGGCCGCATATCTTTGAAGCCGCGGCCAAAACACCCCATAAAGCTGCATGTGTGGGGTGCCATCTCTAGGCGTGGACCAGGATGCATTGTCATCTTTGAAGGTAAAATATATCAAATATAATGTAGCCTTATGCACTGTACTTTACTTTGTTGCCTTACTGTATGCACTGTACTGTACTATTGTGCAGTTTTTTGCTATAGGAATCATGAATAAAGCTTTCTTCCAAGACAACATTGTCCCTGAGATAGTGCAATACATCACACGCGAGTTCCCCAATGGTCACCGCTTCTACAAGGACAACGATCCGAAGCACGCCGCATCAACAGCGCATATCCTTGAGCGCGGTATCAACTGGGTGAAGACGCCAGCGGAGTAAGTGCGGTTACTGTGTCTCATTTTTTCCCCACTGTTTTCACTGTGTACTGTGCTGTATCTCTTAAACTTATTGTCCTTTTTTTCCAATGACAGATCGCCAGACTTCAATCTGATCAAAATGGTCTGGCATCAGCTGAAGGACCATATCCGTAAAGTGGCGAAACCCTCCAAAAAAGACGAGTTGTTGAAAGGCATACTGAGTTTTTGGAACGATGTACTCACCGTGGAACGCTGCAATAAATATATAGACCATATTGCCACTGTGTTGCCCATTGTCATCGCGCGTAATGGGCAAGCATCAGGAAAGTAGTACTGTGCTGTAGTATTGTAAGTACAGTATGATACAGGTAAGTATGGCACAGATTTTTTCTTTCCAGATAGTCAGAGTATACAGTAGTTACAGTTTTTTCTTTATAGAGAGAGCAGCACCAGCCATCAGGTTCTAGTACATAGAATTTAACAGTAGTCAGAGTATACAGTAGTTCCAATAGTTCAAGTATACAGTAGAGTAGTTTGACAGTACTACAGTAACTGCCTAGTAACTGCTCAATTTTTGTCTTTCCAGAGAAAGCAGCACCAGCCATCTACAGTAGTACTACACATCACACAATGCCATAATACAGTACGCACATACAGTAACTGCACTAATTTTTTGTTTTCTTGTCGTTTCAGGAAAAAACGGGTGGCCTGGGGGGAGGTGGGTTTTTGTGTCCAGTCAAATCTGTTTGTACAGTAAAATGTACAGTATATAAACAGCAGTAATGATGTACACAAAACCTCTCCTCTCTCAATGAACTACTGTACTGTAGACATGATGAGGAACAAGATAAAGACGGGAAAAATAATATTCATATAAATGTCCATTTTTCATGTTTCTCCATGTTTTACAAATGTTTTGTAAATGTTTCTCCGATTTCAATCTGCCAGCCAGAAGAATTTAATAAAGGCTGCAGTATGTATTATTCATGATTATTTTTATATTTGTATTTTTTGGGTCCTGCCAAAATAAAATAAATATATATTCACTTTCCTGGTAACCATAATCATTGACAACAACCACCCCCCCCCCCCCCGACAGTATACTGTAAGAATGAATGACAAAACAACATGAATCAGTTAATGTTTTTTTTACTCTGAATTCTCACAATGCTGTGCACATCAGATTTACATTTCGAATTCGAGAGGGGATTTTCCAAAAGCCTCTAAGGGTTGGGGGGGCGGGGTGTGATTACACGCAGGCGCACTGAGCTTTGTCGCTCGGCTATGGACGGATTAACAACACAATGGCAATGTTCAGAAGATTAACGAGTCTGTGGAGAGAGGGGGTTGGTAGAGTGATTCATGCCGTAAACAGCAAGCTCCCATCTCTAAAAGGATTACAGTACACGCAGGCGCAGTCAGCCGATTGACACGTGGCTAGGGACGGATTAAAAACACAATGACTACAGTAACTGCAGAAAATGAGCAAAGTGTGACTGTAAACCATACTGACTGACAAATGTTTTCACACATGTACTGTAGCAGTAAACCATACACCTGTTGATGTTTTGAATTGCTGTGCACTTAAAATGTTTCAACATTGTACAGTATTTGTAAATAAATGTTTTGTACTGACTCCACCAATAAAAGAACATGTTGATTTGTCTTACAGTACATTGTGTCTTACTGCACTGTTTTTTTACTGCCAGACCGCAAAGCCGCAAGATCGGCAACATTTTCAAAAAAGAGCAATGATCGCACAATTGGCGTGGGAACTAGGGCAATTGGCGTGGGAACTTCTGTTCAAGGGCACCTAGAAATAAAATTCATTTTGCCCCTAGATGTTAGGAACCCCCTCACTTGACCCCAACAGGGTCCGACCAGTAATGGTGGCGAGAAAGGGTCACACCGGCGAGGAGGGTCCTATCATTGACTGTAATGTTGCAGAAAGCCGCGCTGCTTTGAAACGGCTATGTCAGAATGAGCAAAAAACTGGAACCCATAACTCTGGTTCTGTTCAACCTAGAGGGCTCATATTCGGTCACCATGTAGTCCTAGTTCAGGCAGGATTGCATAGCAAATAGCGACCCTCTCGTGGCAACAGAACAGAGTCAGGGTAATGGCAAAGGTTAGGTTTCTGCCATTGACTTGCATGGCAGAAAAAAAGCCCCTTTGGTAATGTGCTTTTAAACTGTATTTTTGTTTCTCCGGTTCCGGGGGTCGTGGAAGGCTGATATTTGGCCACTATGGCAAGGGTCCTTCCGCATGAGGACCAGGCAAATTTCAACCCGCTCAGACCCACAGAACGGATTATTTTAAATTATATTTATATATTTATATATTTATACTGTATTTTAAAGATATTAAAGAATGTATTGTATTTAAAACATGTGACTGTAAACCATACTGACTGACAAATGTTTTCACACATGTACTGTAGCAGTAAACCATACACCTGTTGATGTTTTGAATTGCTGTGCACTTAAAATGTTTCAACATTGTACAGTATTTGTAAATAAATGTTTTGTACTGACTCCACCAATAAAAGAACATGTTGATTTGTCTTACAGTACATTGTGTCTTACTGCACTGTTTTTTTACTGCCAGACCGCAAAGCCGCAAGATCGGCAACATTTTCAAAAAAGAGCAATGATCGCGCAATTGGCGTGGTAATTTCTGTTCAAGGACACCTAGAAATAAAATTCATTTTGCCCCTAGATGTTAGGAACCCCCTCACTTGACCCCAACAGGTTCCGACCAGTAATGGCGGCGAGAAAGGGTCACGCCGGCGAGGAGGGTCCTATCATTGACTGTAATGGTGCAGAAAGCCGCGTTGCTTTGAAACGGCTATGTCAGAATGAACAGAAACCTGGAACCCATAACTCCGGTTCTGTTCAACCTAGAGGGCTCATATTCGGTCACCATGTAGTCATAGTTCAGGCAAGATTGCATGGCAAATAGCGACCCTCTCGTGGCAACAGAACGGAGTCAGGGTAATGGCAAAGTTTAGGTTTCTGCCATTGACTTGCATGGCAGAAAAAAAGCCCCTTTGGTAATGTGCATTTATACTGTATTTTTGTTTCTCCGGTTCCGGGGGTTGTGGAAGGCTGATATTTGGCCACTATGGCAAGGGTCCTTCCGCATGAGGACCAGGCAAATTTCAACCCGCTCAGACCCACAGAACGGATTATTTTAAATTATATTTATATATTTATACTGTATTTTAAAGATATTAAAGAATGTATTGTATTTAAAACATGTGACTGTAAACCATACTGACTGACAAATGTTTTCACACATGTACTGTAGCAGTAAACCATACACCTGTTGATGTTTTGAATTGCTGTGCACTTAAAATGTTTCAACATTGTACAGTATTTGTAAATAAATGTTTTGTGCTGACTCCACCAATAAAAGAACATGTTGATTTGTCTTACAGTACATTGTGTCTTACTGCACTGTTTTTTTACTGCCAGACCGCAAAGCCGCAAGATCGGCAACATTTTCAAAAAAGAGCAATGATCGCGCAATTGGCGTGGGAACTAGGGCAATTGGCGTGGGAACTTCTGTTCAAGGGCACCTAGAAATAAAATTCATTTTGCCCCTGCTGCTGCGGCCGAGTTTATTCGAGTATTTGCCCATTCTCGGCCGCAGCAGTAACCTGGCGCGCGCCGGAGGGTGCCGGGTGCGCGCCGAAGCAGCGGAGGAGCGCCCTCCGATCGGGGCTTTCTTCCTCCCGCTGCCGGGTCCTCCGGGTCCCCCGGAACCCCCTGCCGCCGTCTCCCACATCGCGGGACACCAGGGCTCCCTCGGGGAGCCCTGGACGCGCGTGCAGGGGGCGCAGGCACCCGATGACGCGTGACCGCGCATCGGTGACGCGCGGCACGCCGAGGGGATGCCACTAGCAAGCCGGGAAATCTCCCGGCTTGCGGAACTGGCCGCACTGCAATAAAACGTGTCGCCAGTGTTGATGTTAGGAACCCCCTCACTTGACCCCAACAGTGTCCGACCAGTAATGGCGGCGAGAAAGGGTCACGCCGGCAAGGAGGGTCCTATCATTGACTGTAATGGCGCAGAAAGCCGTTTCAAACCAGTGCGGCTAAGTCAGAATGAGCAGAAACCTGGAACCCAAATCCTACGTTAGCGGCAAATTAAAAATAGGGTGGAGGAAGGGTAGAAGGGTAGACCAAAAAGGAGTATGTATCCCAAATAAATTCTAGGCTACTGTAGCTCTATACCCTCTAACAGGGCAGGTACAGTAAGTATATGCAATGATACAGTGTATGGTTTCTAACAACAGCTCGCAAACGCCCCCATGAGTTTTTTCACGGCATTGCAGTATTGCAGACAGCGAGAATAAAATGCTTAAATCACGGGCGCGAAAATAACGCAATTCACTCCGGCCGAAAAAGACACAAAACCGCACACAACCGGGATAATCTGAAATTCGCGGAGCTAGCCGAGTTAGAATAAAGGATGTCGCCACTGTACATGCGAGGAGTAAGGTGGGAGAGTTAGTGAGATGGATGGGAGAGAACAACATGGGTAAAGGGTGGGAAATAGAGGGGGCTCATGAGGTGGGAAATGTTGTGACTGACCCCTGTTGAACCTAATATGTGTCAGCCAGATAGGGGTTCCCCGAGATTTTTCGAAATACTTCAAGGGTTCCTCCAAACAAAAAAAGGTTGGAAATCACTGATCCAGGCAGATGAGAGACTGTACTGTTCATCTCCGGCTCCACCATGGGAGACCAGCAAGAAGCAGTTACAGCGTACGGGTGCCATGGCATCTATTTTTCTTTTGATATAATTCGGCTGCTATTAGTCTGACCTCTGAAAGTCACAATATAGCCCACCCACACCATAATGTGGTCACAATAATATGAATTAAGATAAGTATGGTGGCAATTTACTAAAGAGCAGAATTTTTTTCAAGTGCAGCAAATATGGGCAATGCACTTTATCAGATGTCAGCACTATGACATGACATTATTACGAGAACATATTGCTGAATACAGAATTCTCTGCAGATACAGCTTTTCACAGGTTTTTTTCTGTATAGATAACAGGTTTTAATAGCTTCTTCAAGGCTGGTGCTTCAGATACAATTATAGATAGCTATTACACTGAAACAGTGTTAAAGCAGATTTGATCATGGTTGAGTGCTAATGAAACTGAATGATTGTTTTAGTGCAGGTTTCTAGTAGTTGTATTTATGCTAGAAGAAAAAAAAACATTTTTGCAATTGTAATTGAAATGCCCTTTTATGTCATTTTATCTCACTTCACTACTTTACTTTAATCTGATATGTGTTTTTATGTTCGTCTTTTCCAAAGTTAGTCAAATTAAATTGTATTAATAAAAAAAAAAATAACGATTTTTAAAATAAGGTTGCCCATATTATTACAAAAAATATTATCCCACATATTTCCTCCCGGACCATATCATAAAGCTTGGAAAGAAAAGTGCGCTACGTGTTTCTTCGTTCAAAAGGACCCAGGAATGCCCTCTTAGAGAGGTAATTTCCTGTATACACAGCCCTATGAAGTAGGCAACTAATACTTTTGAAGATTTTCATTTTCTACCCTCAACTTTTATGATTACTCTTTCCCCAGTGTCGTACTGGGGTTTCTCAGTGTATGTTTTGCGTCCCCAGAACTTCTGTCGGGTTTTTGGAAAGCAGTGCACTTGAACACTCATGGCGGGCGGGTCTCTGGAGAATACTGTAACCGAAACTGGTCTTTGTCTTTCTTTAATATGAAAATGTTACGCCGATGCTGCCCGCAGACCAGACCCGTCCCCTGTGCTGAGGTGGGACGTAGGGATACACGCACCCGCAGCAAAGGGAGCGCGTCCAGAGTGTGGTGTTAGTGTTGCCAGGCCAGGTATAGTAATGAAGACAATACTTGCCGGTACCGGTAGTAGAGGAGGAGTAGTATTTGCCATTGCCAAGATCAGGGATAGGAGAGTTGCGGATGATCGAAGGTATAAGCCGTGTTACAGGGATGCCAGAAGTCACGAAGTCCAAGTAGAGCCGAAGTCGAGAGCCAGAGGGGGTAGTCGTCCAATCTGCGTCAATACCTGAGGAGTCACTGAGAGAGTAGTCAAATGCTTCCATACAGAACTATGTCGAGCGACGAGTGATGGGAAGCACAGGCATAATAAAGCTGGGCAGGCCAATGGGAAAAGGGGGCAGGCCTGGAGGACTGCAAGGAGTCCTCCCTGATAGGAGGGAGGTGTTACAGCCCAGCTGAGTGTAATCATGATTTGCATGGAACTGTGTGATGCTTGGGGGCGACGCCTCACTGCAGGAGCAGTGGTTAAAAGTGCTCTGTTAGGCGTGTGCTCTGTAAGCTGGGAATACATGCACATAACGTCTGAGGCTGGCGTGCGTGTAGGTGTGCGTGCAGGAGGGCGTGGGCGCGCCCAGCGCTGAGCAGAGGAATCACCGAGGGGAGTGATCCCGCGACGGTGGCAGGGGCGAGGAGCCGTGGAGGACGGTAAGGCAGGATTGTTTTGTGGGTCCAGGGACTCCCTGCGTAGAGGGGGTGCTCTGTGTGGGAAGCGAGGAGAACGCCGATTCCTGACAGTACCCCCCTCTTCAGGAACGGCCTCAGGACGGTCCAAGAACGGTTTCTCTGGAAACTTCTTCCTGAAGGACTTAAGAAGGGCCGGGGCATGAATGTCCTTTGAAGGTACCCAGGATCTCTCTTCAGGGCCAAAGCCCTTCCACTGCACCAAGAACTGGAGCTGACCCCTGGATAGGCGAGAATCCAAAAGAGAGTGAACTTCGTATTCCTCGTTATTTTGTACCGTAATGGGATCCGGTTTACGAGTTTGATCCGGAAAGAAGTGACTGGAGATAAATGGTTTTAAGAGAGAGACATGAAAGACATTGGGAATCTTCATACTGGGTGGTAGTTGGAGCCGGAATGCCACAGGATTGATTTGTTCACAAATAGGGAAGGGTCCCAGGAACTTAGGTGCCAGTTTAGGAGATGGTACCTTGAGGTGGATATTCCTAGAGGAGAGCCATACCAAATCCCCTGGTTTGTAACTGGGCGCCGAACGACGACGACGATCGGCCTGTAATTTCGATCTGCGGGAGGAGTTGAGAAGAGTAGACTGAATCCTGGACCATGCGGTTTGGAGGGAAGAAATGCGTTCATCTACGGCTGGTACTCCAGAAGGAATGTTGGGGATGGGAAGACAGGGAGGGTGGAACCCATAATTTAAAAAGAAGGGTAACTCCCGGGTGGACTCGTTTTTTGCAGAATTGACGGCATACTCTGCCCAAGAGAGGAGTTGAGCCCAATCATCCTGGAAATCGGATATAAAACATCTCAGGTACTTCTCCAGGGATTGATTGATTCTCTCCGTTTGTCCATTGGACTGAGGATGATAGGCGGAAGAGAAGGAAGAAGAGATGCCCAATCTCTTCGTGAAAGCTCTCCAAAATTTGGATATGAACTGAGAACCTCTGTCAGACACAATGGACGAAGGGATCCCATGAATCCGGAAAATCTGCTCCGTAAAGATATCAGCAAGGGCAGGGGAGGTGGGTAATCCTTTAAGTGGAATGAAATGGGACATCTTCGAGAACCTGTCCACGACCACCAAGATAGTGTTCATTCCTCTGGACCTGGGCAACTCCACGATGAAGTCCATAGAAATGTGGGACCAGTGGCAGTTGGGAACTGGAAGGGGTAACAGAAAACCCTGGGGCTTTTGACGGAGAGTCTTGCTTTGAGCGCACGTGGGGCATGCGCGGGTAAACTCCAGAATATCTTGAGACATCCTTGGCCACCAGAAATTCCGACGAATGAGATCAGTAGTCTTCTTAAAACCTGGATGACCTGCAGATTTAGAGGAATGACCCCAAGACATGACCTCTGGAACAAATTTGGATGGTACAAAGAGTTTGTTGTCGGGAACGACCGAGTCCTTGGGAATGCGTCTCTGGGAGTGCAAAATCTTGTCAAGATTCTTGAAAGTAGACGTGGCGAGAATCCTCTCATGTGGAAGGATAGTCTCCAATGATTCATCTGGCCTCTCTTCAGAAGAATGTATACGGGAGAGTGCGTCTGCCTTTACGTTCTTGGTCCCGGGAATATAGGACATGTGAAAATCGAATCGAGAAAAAAAAAGAGCCCAACGAGCCTGTCGTGGACCAAGGCGTCGAGCGTTCTCTATGTAAAGAAGGTTCTTGTGGTCCGTGAGAATAGTAACCGGCTCTTTTGACCCCTCCAGCAGGGGTCTCCACTCTTGAAGAGCCATCTTCACGGCCAGAAGTACCCTGTTACCCACGTGATAGTTCCTCTCGGCAGACGAGAATTTCTTGGAAAAATATGCACAGGGATGTAACTTATCTTGGGGCGTGGGTCTGTGGGAAAGAACGGCACCAGCGCCGCAATCAGAAGCGTCGACCTCCAGGACGAAGGGAAGTTCGATGTCGGGATGACGGAGAATAGGTGCGGATATAAAGGCTTCCTTCAGTGTCTCAAAGGCGGAGATGGCCTCGGGTGACCAAGCAGAAGGATCAGCTCCTTTTTTGATGAGCGCAGTGAGGGGTGCCACAATGGTGGAAAAACTCTGTATAAACTTACGATAGTAATTAGCGAACCCTAAAAAACGTTGTATGGCTTTGAGAGAGTTGGGTCTTGGCCATTCAGTGACTGCTTGAAGTTTACCGGAGTCCATCATAAACCCCTCATCGGAAATTATATACCCCAGGAACGGAGTAGAGGTCGTATGAAAGGTGCACTTCTCCAGTTTGGCGTACAAATGGTGTTCACGGAGACGGGAAAGGACGTAGGAGGTGTGGCGTATATGGTCCAGGAGATCTTTGGAAAAAATCAGGATATCATCCAAGTATACAATAACAAAAATATTGAGTACCTTACGAAAGACGTCGTTGATGAAATCCTGGAAGACAGCGGGAGCATTACATAAGCCGAAAGGCATTACTAGATATTCGTAGTGTCCACTACGCGTGTTGAAGGCCGTCTTCCATTCATCCCCCTTCCTGATGCACACCAGGTTATAGGCACCACGTAGATCCAACTTGGAAAAAATCTTGGCCCTCTGTAATTTATCGAACAGTTCGGTAATAAGGGGAAGGGGGTAACGATTTTTAATAGTGATGTGGTTTAAACCCCTGTAGTCGATGCAAGGCCTCAACGACCCGTCCTTTTTCTTGACGAAGAAAAACCCAGCCCCTGCTGGGGAATTGGAGTGACGAATAAAGCCTTTCTTGAGATTCTCCTGGATATATTCATCCATAGCGTGAGATTCTGGTAACGACAAGGGGTAGGTCTTGGACTTGGGTAGGGAGTAACCTGGAACTAGATCGATCGGACAATCGTAAGTCCTGTGTGGCGGCAAGAGGTCTGACTGTACCTTATTGAAAACGTCCCGGAATTGATGGTAAACGGAAGGTAAAATAACTTCGGGAACAGTTGATGAGTCAGTCAGCCAGCAGTTGATGAGTCTCGCCTGACCTCGGCCTCCAGGAAATGGGGGCAGAGGAAGTCCAGTCAATGAGAGGATTGTTAAGCTGTAGCCAAGGAAGACCAAGGGTGATGGGTATCCCAGTAGCGTGAATGGCATCGAGAACTAAGATCTCCTTGTGCAGATGTGAGGACAGAAGCAAGGGAGCCGTCTCTAAGGAGATGTAGGCCGGGGAAGAGGACGTCCATCGATACCGACGAGTGCGATGGGAACATTCTTTCTCACGAGTGGTATGCGGTTTAACCTGGCGAATTCAAGATCCACGAAGTTTCCTCCAGCTCCTGAGTCAATGAAAGCGGCGGTAGAAGTCTTGAACTTATCGCCTGAAAGGGAGACTGGAAATGTAAGTTTCTTAGGGAGTTCACCTTTAGAAAGGGGACGTGGAGACATTACACCCAGAGAGAGCCCCTCTGTACTCACAGGGTGTTCCCGTCGCGGACGCAGTGGACACTCCCGAACCAGATGTTCCATGGATCCGCAGTAGAAACACAATCCCCCGGCGTGGCGGAACTTCCGTATCGGTGTGCGGATGCGTTGTACCCCCAATTGCATTGGCTCTGGCAACTCCAGTGCAGGAGTGTTGCTGGGAGTACTGGAGAACGGAACTTGAAAGTTATGGACGCGAGTGCGCTGACGCTCTGAGCGGCGTACCTGGATACGTTGATCCACTCGGACAGCCAAATCAATGAGGACCTCCAATTGATCCGGCCTGGATTGGTGAGAGAGTTCATCCTTGATGGATCTGCCAGGCCTTGCCAGAACACGGAGACGAGAGCCTCTTGTCCCCAGTTAGTCTCGGCTGCTAGAATCCGGAATTCCACAGCATACTGCGTCACCATTCGCCGTCCCTGAGTGATCTGGAGGAGAGAAACAGATGCCATCTCCCGACGAGCGGAAGAATCGAATACTTGTTGAAACTCGGCTTTAAATGCCGGGTAATCTTGGGTAAGGTAAGAACGTCGCTCCCAAACCGGGGAAGCCCAAGCCAGGGCGCTGCCAGTGAGGAGGTTATAAACGTAGGCTACCTTCTTGCGATCAGTATTGTAGAGATGGGGAGCCATTTCAAACTGCACCTCACACTGTTTTAGGAAACCCCTACAATCTTACGGTTCACCTGCATAAGGCTTGGGGGGAGGAATCCTTACATCTTAGCTGCTAACTGCGCTTGCGGATTGGGGGCTTACATCTGGCGGGGTCGCGGTCGGTTCCCTGTCTGAGAGTACTGCGACCTGGCGTGTAAGTGTCACAATTTGATCCGCCATGGCCTGGTTATGCTGAAGCAGATTAGAGAGAAACTGTTGAAGTTCGGTCTGGTCTGCGTCTTGTGGGCTCGACATAATGTTACGCCGGTGCTGCCCGCAGACCAGACCCATCCCCTGTGCTGAGGTGGGAAGTAGGGATACACGCACCCGCAGCAAAGGGAGCGCGTCCAGAGTGTGGTGTTAGTGTTGCCAGGCCAGGTATAGTAAAGAAGACAATACTTGCTGGTACCGGTAGTAGAGGAGGAGTAGTATTTGCCGTTGCCAAGATCAGGGATAGGAGAGTTGCGGATGATTGAAGGTATAAGCCGTGTTACAGGGATGCCAGAAGTCACGAAGTCCAAGTAGAGCCGAAGTCGAGAGCCAGAGGGGGTAGTCGTCCAATCCGCGTCAATACCTGAGGAGTCACTGAGAGAGTAGTCAAATGCTTCCATACTGAACTATGTCGAGCGACGAGTGATGGAAAGCACAGGCATAATAAAGCTGGGCAGGCCAATGGGAAAAGGGGGCAGGCCTGGAGGACTGCAAGGAGTCCTCCCTGATAGGAGGGGGGTGTTACAGCCCAGCTGAGTGTAATCATTGATTTGCATGGAACTGTGTGATGCTTGGGGGCGACGCCTCACTGCAGGAGCAGTGGTTAAAAGTGCTCTGTTAGGCGTGTGCTCTGTAAGCTGGAAATGCATGCACATAACGTCTGAGGCTGGCGTGCGTGTAGGTGTGCGTGCAGGAGGGCGTGGGCGCGCCCGGCGCTGAGCAGAGGAATCGCCGAGGGGAGTGATCCCGCGACGGCAGCAGGGGCGAGGAGCCGTGGAGGACGGTAAGGCAGGATTGTTTTGTGGGTCCAGGGACTCCCTGCGGAGAGGGGGTGCTCTGTGTGGGAAGCGAAGAGAACGCCGATTCCTGACAGAAAAGCCTAAATTGATACATTTTTGCAACCTCTTCCTTCAGTCTCAAGGCCAAGTTACAATAGCTCACTGTGGTATCTTTTTTAAACGAAACACCTGCAAGTCGACACATTACTGAAGCGCATGCGCATTACAATTCATGAATTTCTGCCATCTGGCAGACACGCGAAGCATTGCAGCCTATTAAATCCTGAACCATTATCAATAAACGCATCAACCGCGCGTCAGCCGGGCATGACCTGTGGCTGGGAACGCAAAATGAACGCGGCATGCGCCAGGTGAAGAGCGTCGCATTCCAGGAACAAGCCAGGGAAAAACCGGTGATTTGTTAGAATAAAAGCTGCCGCAGCAGTAATACATTATTTAGTGTTTTACTGTTGTGTTTTATCAACCAAGTCTATAAATGAACAATAGTCCATCGGATACATTTGCAGCACAAGAAGGATGTCCCATCACTGCAACATGAAAAATGAAATCAGAGCACACACAGAAATGAACTGCATAAATCTGTATGAAACCACCGATCAGTGTTTCCAATTCCAAAGGGACCTGAGAAACTGATTGCTGTGGCAGACTAATACACATTTGTTTTGCTTGTCTCTTTGTGTGTGCTGATTTCAGTTTTCAAGTTAGTGCAGGAAATTACATAAACAGATATAGCCATGGCTGGTCCAGCTATCTTTCTGCCCCCTCCCTCCGTCACATATGTTCTCTTAGGTATAGACAGTGGCAGGCTATCCTGTGGGGTTTGCTCCCTCACACAGACTCCCTGATTGGCATGAGAGGTGGGGACACTGGGTCTGTGTTGCAGCCTATCATGGTGCAGACCCTGAGCCCTCCCCTTTTGCATTAAGGAGGATGTTCCAAATTATAGGAGTCGGTTCTCCTTTGCCCCTCCTGGGGAGAGAAATGTGTGTGTTGGAGTTCCCTTCAGCCCCTTATGGGTGGAGGAGCCAAGATTTGTGTTTAGCACAAAGCCTCGTCACATTATATGCTGGCCAACACCATCCAAAGCCCTGAAACCCCTATTCTATTATATGCAATGCTGTAATACAATCCTGCAGTGGTTGCCACTGTACGTCAGGCTGAGTTGCAGTCTATTAGCTTGAAGTATAGGAGTAAGACAGTCATGGTAGGGACTGCCTGCATTTATACTGCATCCTGCCGTGACTGGAGGCACTGTTACCACATGGAAAGAACCTAACGATCACCGAAAGCCTGTCCTGTTACCCCACAACATTGCGGTCACTCAGCTCTCCTGGAGCCTCACAGGTATGAGCGCACCACAGACATCAGTAGCACCAACATCTTCCAGAGAGGGGGGGGGGGGGAAACAGGGCTACACCGAAATAGCGAGAGTTATTAAAGCTTAAAGCCGCGGCTCTGGAGATAATGCAGCCCCGTCACACTGCAGGGGTGGCCTTGCTTCCGGATCAGACCCGGTGATAATCTTCCGGCACCGGGGCAGTGGTGATTCCGCTGCTTTCCCTGATGCCAAAAGTAGTAAGACTTGCTACAGCTGTAGAAATAGAAATATGAAGCATCACGTTCATAATAAGCATTCCTTGTAGGACTCGCGGCTAGATGCACATATCTGCTATGCGGTTTCATGTTTAAAATCCCAGAGTTTAGGGGGAGAACAGTACATCAGAGGGTCACATAATGATGACAAATATAGAACTCTACGACCTTCACAAATCTGCATGCTAATCAAAGGAAAGCATTTAACTAATTTCTACCTGCATGAGAATCAAAAAGGTTCAGTGTTTGGAAAATGCAATAAGTAATTATTATTTCCTGCAAATAATGTACACACTCCTAATTATTATAAGCTCTACTACAACACTGTTATCTACCCCGTTATGAGTATGTTATGTGATATTATTGTAGCCCTGATAGAATTGGCTATACTTCTGCTCTTCTCCTGGCAGTAAAGGGACCTAGTAAGGGTAGGTTTGCCAGGAGTAATAATAGGTTTTCCCCACCCACTGCAGCTCTCTGAGTCAAAGAAGGCATGCAGTTCCGTCTGTGTCCAATAAGGGACAGGGGGCTGTCCTGCAGCTTTGACTTAGGGAGAAGCATTTCCTGTTTTGAGTTAGTTAGCTCCTATCCTGAGAGGAGCTGAGTCTTACCCCACCGAGCTGTCAGGGATCTGGCAGGCTTGAGGCCCTCCCTCTGGGAGAGGCTGGTAGACTGTTCCCACTACCTCACCAGGGGGTAGTGAAGAGCTAGGCCTGCTTCCAGGGCCCTAACTGGGAGTGAATGGCCAGGGTCATCCTGTGGGTGATAAATAGAAATAAACCGTGCGCAACTACTTAACCTCTAGAAATGTCAGTAAAGTGCAATACCTATACCCTTTTTATTTGTGAAGCCCAAAATCAGGGTCACAACAAACCACAGTGAAATTCAAAATAAAATAAATTACACAACCGTGTGTTCAGTGAAGATGGCGTCTGCTGCTATAATAATAGGGGGTGGCTCAGCACCCCCTAACACACTACAGAAATGGAAACAAAAAACAGCGCACAACGCAAATAGTGAAGTAGGTAATACAAGTGTGTATTGAATAAAACTATATATAAACTGCGTACATCAAGTATGATTTAAGTAAGCATTGAGTGTGTATTCACACTGGTTACCACTCGATGTTGTTGGTGTGGAATTGGTGTAGTCTCAGCGGGCACTCTCAGCAGCAGCTGTATACCAGGACTCTGGCTAGGATATCCCTCTCATGCTGACGTCATCTCCGTAGGGATTCGCCCTTCAAGACAGCTATGCTCCGTTCCTGATGGTAGCCTCCGGAGGTACTCCAAGGAGTTTGGTAGTGTCCACAAGTGGCTGTTAGGGCTCCTGTGAGATGGGGACAGCGTCCCATTAGTTCCTCAGATGCTGCAACACGTGGGGGGGGCGTCTACCCCGAACTGGATATTGGGGAGCAGCAGTTTTCCTCCCAGCCTTCAGGCTCTACCAGTGTGAATACACACTCAATGCTTACTTAAATCATACTTGATGTACGCAGTTTATATATTGTTTTATTCAATACACACTTGTATTACCTACTTCACTATTTGCGTTGTGCGCTGTTTTTTGTTTCCATCATCCTGTGGGTGTACACCTGAACTGCTGTTACTGCGTATGCTGTGCAGTGTGCAGTGGAAATAAAGTGTTCCTGATTTAAAGACACAGCTGTGTGAGACTGGAATCTCTCATCCCTGAGAGGGAAGTTCTACTGTAGGGATTCCACCCAATATCCCTGGGGCCTGCATTTGATGGATGCGCTGTCACCATGCGTACGAACTGGGCGAGACCTCAGAAGCCTGTCCTGATATCCCCCATACCATCGCGAGAGACTCAGGGCCCATCGCGAGAGACTCAGGTTTGCACCACACTAAACCAAGTAACCGGAGAATGATTTCCCCTAGCATACCCTACATGAGATTTTTGCATTATTCTAAGTACATTAACAAGCCTTTTGTAAACAGAAACCTTTGCCTCCTGTTGAGATGTCTATGTATACTGTACATCTGACCCCAAAAGGAACCACCACCTCTCCTTTTTTAACCACACAAACACACTATTTGATGGATTTAAATGGCACATTATTGATTAATATATGTAGCCATAACCAAATAAACTTATAACCACATCTATATCTGTACATAAATATTACTGTTATCATGGACATAGCACCCATATGAGCACGAGCACACCGCCCACTTTGCTTCACCCTGGCCGCAGCCTTAAGCTGCGATATCCTTAAAACCTGGGGACTTGAGGACTGGAGTTGAGAATCACTGGTCTAGAGAGTGTTGATGTTGCTTACTTAGCCAAGAAGGCTTGATTGTGACGCGAAAGGGTTAACCAGGCTCACTAATAAAGGTTCAGCCCACTTGGTTACCCCTGATCCATGTGTTGAGGTCCTAGAGGTCATTTTTGTGAATTTCGTTTAAAAGATACATTTATTCATTAGCCCCGTTCCCAGTAAGTGTGTTAACCTGTAAATTGTGTTACATTGTGTGTATGTCTTTCCCTGAAATAAGTTACAATTTATTTTACCTCCTTGCTTTGCTCAATCAATGATCTCGGTATAAAAAGGTGTTGATAAACCTGGTCTCCCATGACATTGATAGTTCTGAAATATCAGTATTTTGACATAAGAACTGCATTTCAAGTTCCTTTGCAGACACCAGATATCATATAAGGTTTTATTTACCCACTGCTATTACTTTTCAAATATGTTGCTAGCAAATATGGTTAAATAAGACTTAAAGCACAAGAACAACTAAGACAATATCTGACCATCATTGTGAATGATAACACCATCTTGGCTTTGCAAAAATGCATCTCCAGTGTGTGCTGCAGTCTTGTTTATGGGGGCTTCTCTTACCCACAAAATACTTTTCTTTCACGTATGTTATCACAGAAAATCCCTGGCTATAGCAACATTTGTGGAAAACAGTTAGGGTCATGGTAGAATTAACCTCAGAGATGTAAAAATGTTTCCTACATATGCAGTACTTTAGTAAACAATGCATACAGTGCATAGAAATGCTAACCGTAAAAATAAAAGAAAAATGTCTGGAAAGGTATAGGTTTGGAGATGGAAATAATGCTAATCTTGCCAATGCAACAGACTCAAACTAATTGCATAAATTGAAAACTCAAGCTGCTGTGCCTGGATCTCTTCATCTGCTATAAACAGCATGTCAGTAATTTGGCTCACCCGTGATTTTTAAAGTGGATTGTTGCTTTTAGAGAGTATTGTGAAAATTTCAAACTCATTGATGCAAAAATGACAATGCTGTGAGAACATCATTTGTATGCGGGAGATTTGTTATTCACTTAGACATTTGTACAGTGAAATAAAATAAGCAAGACAAATTGTGCCTCGGGTAGTGGAACATCTGTCAATTGTAACTGCAGGTCAGGCACTTAGTGGCACACAATGCATCAAAAACTTATTTTTAATTAATTGTCACTGTCTTTGGCTTTCCTAGAAAAATTAAATCGCCATTCAAGTAACTGTTTTACTTATTTTGTACCTTGTCAAAAATGTATTTGTTTTGCATTTCTGTGGGAACACTGGATTGTAAGGGTCTCAGCTACCTTTGTTTATCTGTTTGACAGATGGTGGCATCATAATTACTTTGCAAACAAATATAACAAAGCAAAAAGGACAGGAACCCGAGGACTGCCAACAGCCTCATCACCAAAACACATTAGTTAAAGATGATAAAAACCCTCTAAAGTGTTTGTATACTGTACTGTGGAAATGTTTAAAGTTTACTTTTTTTTATTCTTTTTTATAAATCCATCAGCTCAACTTAACCTATTAATCATTGTCACTGTCCTTAGCTTGCTTTCATCCTAGGAAGTGCTGATCCACTAAAGCATATAACTTTAACTGTGCATGCAATGTCTTGAATATAATGTATACCCTGTTCACTATGTAACTGTATTTATAACCATGTACTATTTGTCATTTTAACTCTATGCCCAGGACATACTTGAAAATGAGAGGTAACTCTCAATGTATTACTTCCTGGTAAAACATTTTATAAATAAAATAAATATAACCACACAACCCAAGTCAGTTACATAGGTTCATTTTATCACAGCACATTTGAAAACTGTAAATATCTTCATACTGTATGTCTGAAATCTGCAAAAATCAATGGAGGAGATGAAAGCTGAACAATGGGTTTGCGTGTGATGTGGTTGGCGTACACAATTGTACTATACTATAGTTTCACAGAAGATCAAACTTGTAACTAGCACAGTATCCCAGGAGCGTGACAATGTGGGAAGAATGTTAAAATCTGAGGTTACTGTGCTTGTGTACTGTAATATCTGGTTTCTCAAGAGATGGGCGTGAAGCCCCTGAAATTCAAGTCAAGCAATTTCAAACAGAATCTCATTGAGTGCCCAAGAGATTGAGGTATCCGGCCTGCTGTGGAAATACTCACAGGACAAGCCCTGACTGATGCAAACATCTTTTAGAGACAGATGGTGTGCGTCAGAATTGTATTCTCTGGATGCATTTTTTTAAACATAAATATGAATGTGACAAACGACTAAAATAATAATGATTCTGATTTCAATCAAATCCTGATATTTATAGATATCTATAGATAATGATTCTGATTATAATAATGATTCTGATTTCAATCAAATCCTGATATCTATAGATAGATATACTGTAGATAGATATAGATAGATATAGATAGATAGATAGATAGATAGATAGATAGATAGATAGATAGATAGATAGATAGATAGATAGATATAGATAGCTACAGATAGATATAGATAGATATAGATAGATATAGATAGATATAGATATAGATATAGATGATATAGATCGATATACATAGATATAGATATCTATCTATATCTATCTATCTATCTATCTATCTATCTATCTATCTATCTATCTATCTATCTATCTATCTATCTATCTATCATCTATCTATCTATCTATCTATCTATCTATCTATCTATCTATCTATCTATATACACACACACCTTTTGCCTGAAACCCATTTTTACATGAAACCCTTATAAGCAAATGCTCTGCTGTTCACACGGCTTTCAAGCACAGTATGGGATTATGGAAAAACAGATACTGTGCGGCGCCTAATGCTAATAACTAAATAATGTAACCTTTCACTTGCAATGAAAGCGAATGTTGACAATGCAACCAGAGATGAAAATAAGACACATACCGTATACTGTACTGTACATGCAAAATGTCCAAGTGATAGAACCATATAAAATGTCCTTAATTGTAGTGTTCAGTCACTCCAATGATGTAAATCGAATCAAGTGAATCTCAGCATATGTAAAGAGAGAAAAAATGCCAAACATAGTCTAATACTAATAATAATAGTGATAAAAAACCAAATGATAAACTATTAATGAAATCCTCAGAGGTAGAAATAAAGCAAGAAAGTAAGATGAAAAAAGTACATTTAATAAACATTCACTCACCATAATTTAAAATGTGTATGTAAACCTACCCAGCCTTGAAAATTGCAAAGCCAGTACAACCAACTTCACACTGGTCGAAACAGCTGTCGGTGAGTGGGTTGACTGACTTTGCATGTAATCCCATGCTGTGCTTAAAAGTTGCATGAACAGCAGAGCATTTGCTTATAAGTATTCCATGTAAAAATGGATTTCAGGCAAAAGGTCCCACATTGTGTGCTCATATGCATGTCATTTCCCACAATCCCTTGCTGCAGTGGAAGCACTGTATGCTAGGTGATAATGGTGAAAGACAGGGTTGCAGACCTGTCTAAGACACGTAAATGTGCTCACAAGTGATTATATATATATACTGTATATATATATACATATATATATATATATATATATATATATATATATAGCAACTGTAAATATTACTGTATATTCATGTGCATGTCTTAGACAGGTCTGCAACCCAGTCTTTCACCACTATTTTCTTCATGGAGTACTGATAGGCAGGGTAAGCACACATCACTGGTGAAACATCAGTTAGTCGCCGCAAATCCTATTTGCTTGTAGATGGGTATCCACGCTTCCTTGGTGATGCCTCAAGGAAGTCACCCCAACATAGCAATGTCTCTTTTTAGGGTAACCCCCTCCCTGGGGAAGCTTCAGGGAGAGATCCCCCCTCTGGAAAGTCTGCATGCTGCTGCCAAAGTCTCAGACACTGCTGCATGCTTCACTGTCTCTGAAAACCTGTCCCGTTGGTAAAACCTGTCCTGTCCTGGGGAGCAGTTCATCTCAGCAGTGCCTCCAAATGTAACCCTTTTATCCCATTCCCCCCTAAGTGAGATGGGGGGGGGGTACTCTCCTTCTCTGGTTACTTCAGGTGTAATGGTGCTGCAACCTGCTGGTAACAGGAGGGCTGAGGGCTCCACGGTGGTGTGGGGAGAACCAGGACAGTGACAGGGGGACAGATTACCTTGATATTGATGGTGCAGTGCCTCCAGCCAGTGAGGATCCTCTGGGGTCTTCAGGGGATAGACGCTCACTTACACTCCTCATACCCACAGACATGAAGCCACACAGCAATATCTTTTCTTGATGGCTTTATTGGTGGCAGCTCCAACAGAGAGAATTAGTGGTAGCACATCTCTCATTCCTATGCCTGCACAGGAAGATATCCCCCCCCCTCCTTCCCCTCAGAATGGGGGGATTGGAGAGACAGGTTTCTTCATGTGTTGTCTCCTCTCTATCTCAGCTCACACTCTATACTAACTAACTAACTAACTAACACTAACTGAATAACTGACACACTAATTTAGGAGGTATGTCCCAATTTGAACATCTCAGGGGAGTGTCTCTAACTCTGACTCATTACAAGCCAAAGCTGGATACAGATTGGCCCACACACAGCAACCAATATCCACCCCTTTGATTGACAACCTCAGAGTTGCAAGGCCCGCCCTCGAATATTGTTACAACATTCAAGGCTGAAATACACATACAGGCCTAAAACTGGATTTAACCTTTCCACTGCCTGCACTAACAGGACTGACAGAGAAAGGTCCAGAAGCAGAAGTAACTGCCGGAGGCAGTTATATATATATATGTAACCTGGCCTCCGGCAGTTACTTCTGCTTCTGGACCTTTCCTCTGTCAGTGCTGTTAGTGCAGGCAGTGGAAAGGTTAAATCCAGTTTTAGGCATGTATGTGTATTTCAGCCTTGAATGTTGTAACAATATTCGAGGGCGGGCCTTGCAACTCTGAGGTTGTCAATCAAAGGGGTGGATATTGGTTGCTGTGTGTGGTATGTGGTATGCTGTGTGTGTATAGATATATATAGATATAGATACATAGATATACAATATACATTGTTTATTATTATATATATATATTCATTTTAGTATATACACGCTAATATTATAATATTTATCACTTATCACTTAACTTTTTAGCGCTACTCTTTGTGTGTTATATATACTGTATAAATAATAATCGTGTACATATGGCAATCGTGTACATACAGTACATACATTTTGCTTTTATCTTGAATGAGCTTCCTAAAATTCACATTCTTCTCTAGCTCCTTTTTTTCTAATTAAATAGGCTTAGATGTAAATTATTTTAAAGGAGATAAAAGATGTATATTAACACTATTAACACTAACTACTTAACTTCAGAAATATCAGCTACATTTAATAATTTGGTCAGGTTCAATTTTCTCTTTGTAATTAGCAAAGTAATATCTGGATGTTGCTCATTAAATATGACATAAATGCAAAAATCATTTTTAATTTTATCTTTCATTATTGGTAAGCGGTTCACATTTTAAGAACAATTAGTTTCTGATGGTTTTTTTTTCTTTTCATTACTGTTAAGCTGTACTGTATTATGTGAAAGACCTTTGAGAAACTTTACAGTATCTGAGAATTTTCTGTACAGTAACTTTGAGGTTTTTTTTAGAAGCTCCACAGACAAAAGTAGAAATGTGATTATTTTATTTTGTATAATTCTTCTTACAACCTACTGCATGGCTGTTAATCGCAAATTAGAAAATGCACACCAGGTAAAAATAATGCTCATACCATTCTTCATCGCTATTATTTCATTCTGGAGAAAAACTCAAGAATTATCCAAATAAGAGGAAAAACTCTTTCAAAAATGGGCAACACGGACAATATATAAAAATAATGACTTTATTTGATACCTATTGCTCACGACGCAAAATATTAGAACCATTAATCAAAACACGCAATCACAATGGGAAGAACCCGTACCATCCCTTAATAAATATAGTAATACTAGTAGATATTGAGGAGGTGCCATCACATGAGTCCATGAGGATCCGTAGGTGGGATTCTAAGTACCCGGGCACTATAATAGGGTAATTAGATGTCATAGCAGCAATGTAAATGATCAAATAAATGACTAAGCAAATAAATAACATGACTGCGCCCAGTACAAAGATCCCACATGAGAATACATCGCCTGCTTGTCACATACAAACATTCACAAAGTACAAAAATAAAGGACATATTCCATCATTTAAGTTCATCAGATGATTCACCTCATGATATACTGTAAAATCTCTCCATGACAATCAAATCAGGCCACAATTTCAAAAATGAGGAGCAAGCCTTACAGTAACCCCATGGCCGCAATAAAACAACGTTCTTCCAGAGGGTCCAGCACATTTGGGACGCCTGATGTTTGTTTTGCTGATAGCTTCATCAGGGGTATGGCCCAAATGAAAGGTGTCCACATTATATTCCTCAAAGATGATGACATCCGAACACGATATACAATACACATAAAAACATAATACAGTGTATAAGTAAAATTAATTTTTGGTGATAATTTTATATATTTTTTCTCTCTGATATTTACTTATATTATGTTTTTATGTGTATTGTATATCAGGGAGAAAAAATATATAAAAATTAATTACTGAAACAATATTAAATATCCCCTGAAGCCGCTGATTATTGAAGTCAAGGCCCGATTAGCCGCTTCAGTGGATATAGAACCCATTTCAAATAAATTGTACTTCCTCATTTAATCCAGCTTGTGCTGCTGTATTAAGGTTAAAATATATATATATTTGTTGCTGTAATAGCATCCTTTCCAAATTGACAACTCTAATATTGAGAGACATGCTTTCAATACCATAAGCTTGAGGTCCCATAACATTGTGCACAAGCAGAAATTGTTGTGCCACACTAGTCAATTTTTTCCACTGATAAGTTTTTTTGTGCATTTCTTATGCTACAGGAATGTTCAAGCATGTGCTTATGTAGTTCCCTGCTTCTCATTCCTATATTTATCAAGTTACACAAGCACATCAAACTATAAATTATACCCCATGTGAGGCAATTCATGTTCCCCAAAATCTTAAACACTTTAAGTGGGAACTATCCCAGAGGGTCCTAGTCGATATCATGTATACATAAGTTTTGCATGAGCTACAACAATATAAAGCCGGGAGACTATTGGTCGAGAGACATCAAAGCGTGATCCTTGCTATCGCATCTGAATTGGCGATACCAGTCATTAAATTCAATGGCAGATATCGCTGAATCGGGCACTATACAGTAGCATAGATCACACTTTGATGACTCCCAGTCAATGTTTCACTTAAGTTTGGATGTTTTCTCAAAATGTTTCTGCACAAGTCTGTCTCTTGCGTTCCCAAGGCCTCGTGGACATCATATTTACTGTAGCTGTATGGCTTAAGATCTTCATCCTTATGTAAAATGTTCCAGAGTCTCTGAAGAATACTACGAATGTCATTCAACTGAGAATGAAATGTAGTAATAATATGGGTAGGGTAATGACCCACCTAAAAAATCATCTATATTTGGGAACAAGCAGATTATCATGCTTTGTCTAACCTGCATAATTGTGGGCAAGTGCAAACAGCAATAATTTAATTACGAATTAATTTCACTATAGTTATGCATATTAAGGAAGAACTCAGCAGCTGCAATTCCTCGCATGTGTTTATTATTAGAGTACAGCGACTCAACGTCACATAACCATAATAGAACACTTTTCAATACATGAAATGTAATTTCAAATGAAGATCCGAGGGACCCTTAACATCCCTACTAACTACTTCTAATCACTAAATACAGAGTGATACAGATTAACTAAGGCTTTGGTCCCGCTGCGGCAGGCGGCGCGCGTGGCCGCGGACCACCAGCTGCAGTGAATTGCACGCGCCGCCGGCAAGCAAGGCGGCCGTGCGGGCACGTGCAGCGGGGCCTTAGCCTTAAACTACATTAGAACAACAAAGGGAAAAATCTGCAGCACTCACTGAGATAATATATATATTCCACCTCAGTGAGTGCTGCAGATTTTTCTCTTTGTTGTTCTACTTTATTTGGAGCTGGATGGTGGTCCTGGCTTCAATGCATGCACCCTGCCGCAAAATAAGTATTTTTTCGATTTGCTCTGTGTATCCTATATAATTGAGTGCCCTGGACATTCGTTGTCTTTTGGATTCGCATAAACTACCTAAAGTATACTGGGGGCACATGGTCATCTGGGAGGAATATGAAGATTTTTGTGTTCCTTCTTTGATAATAAACAAGGAGTGGCTACTTTAGGAGAATCTACCAATAGATATACAAATTGTTGTTGAGAAGTTTTTGAGAAATGTGAATTTTTATATTGGTTGATACTCCAAAAGCAGCCACCTTTTTTTATATTACCAAAGGTACACACACATCTTTAAATTAAATATACAGTACATTACACACATTTGCTATCACAATATTAAGACTCTTTAGGCATCAACTAGATAAGCACAGCAACCATGCAACTGTTATTGTATTGATACATAAGCCAAAACAAGATTAATTCAAGCAATTAATGATTAAACTGTGGTATAATAATGATAGAAGCAATCTTACTGGAAAGGGCATAGTGTGTTTAATATATTCATACCTTAACTTAGATTATTAGTTAAATGGCAACACTCGTTTGTTCGAAATTCTTATACTCTCATTGTACTTTATAATGTTATTTTTTTCACAGACATGGACATGTATTCCTACAGTACATGGGCATGTCCTAAAATAGTTTTCAAATCAAATCCATTAATCATCTGACTGGCATGGAACAAGCTACATCAGTTTGCAGGCTTAAATACATATTGAAGTACTTAATGCTAGTTTAATCATGCATTGTGTTTTGTGATAATACTTGTGTTTTGAACCCGTAAGTATAAATGATTGCTTCTATATATTCCTAAAAATGTGTCATACTGTATGTTTGAATGTATACATTATTGTGACACCACGGGGCTGTTTGTGTACTTGTACATAAGTACCTTTTAGCCTTCCTCTTCATAGCATGACCCTTTATTTTGGTGTAAGTTTATCTCTGAAAAGTGCCTTGTGTTGAATTTTTATTCCCTCCTACCTTATTGATACATTTGACATACAGGCAGTCCTCGGTTATCCGACACAATGCGTTACTCAAAATGGCGTTGGATAGCGAAACGTCTTAAAGCGAAACACGTTTTCCCATAGGAACACTGTTTAAATGAAAGGTTCCGTTCCTGAAGGCATTTTTAACACTAAAATACACCAAATATTTTATGCAGGCAATAAGATACACAGAGCACACAAATTATAT
This sequence comes from Ascaphus truei, assembly GCF_040206685.1. Lineage (NCBI taxonomy): Eukaryota > Metazoa > Chordata > Amphibia > Anura > Ascaphidae > Ascaphus > Ascaphus truei. Next base: position 404,272,139 of record NC_134485.1, on the reverse strand, counting down.
AGTGTATAAACTGTATTATATATATAATATAAAATATAATAATATAATATATTATATAGTATAATATAATATTATATTATATACTATATATATTATATAATATAATATATATATTATATACACATAAACAACTTTGCAAAGCGTTGTAAGAGCGTTCGATAAGCCGTTTTGGCGTTGTAAATATGAACATAGGTATGCATTGCATAGCGTTGGATAAGCCATAAATTGTAAAGCGAAGCGTTGTAAAACGAGGACTGCCTGTACATACAAATATGCATTATATGTACAGTGGGAGAAAATGTTTGCGAGTCCGAATGATAATGACAGAAATCCCATAGTTTTTCCATGATAAACTTCTTGAATCAAAACCATTATTTTCTTAAATATCCAATGGGGTTTATATTAACCAATTCCATGTTTTTGAAGCAAAATGACATATGAATTAGACAAACCATGAGTAATTAGGAGCCAGGGTATGTACAAAAGTAAGTGAAACACTGGTTTTATCAGCTAAATTAAATGGGATAGAAGGAATCAGATGTTTAAATAATTAAGTAGATCTTCAGGTATGAGTTTGGGAGGCCCCATCCTATATAAAGATTAGAAACTTTGTGAGTTTGGTCTTCACCATACATGTGTGTGGAAACACGTAATGCCACGATCAAAAGAAATCTTTGAGCACCTTAGTAAAGCAGGGTTTGATGCTCATCAGTCTAGAAAGAGTTATAAAACTATTTATAGGGATTTGGGTCTCCACCAATCCACTGTCAGACAGTCTAAAAATGGAGAAAGTTCAAGATCACAGTCACTCTACGCAGGAGCGGTCGTCCTACCAAAATCTCTCCAAGAACAAACTGGCAAATCATTCAGGAAATCACAAAGAACCCCAGAGAAACATACCAGCACCTGCAGGCCACTCTCACCTTGGCTAATATGAGTGTTCATGACTCAACTATCAGATAAAGACTGAACAAGAATGGTGTTCAAGGAAGGATAGACAGGAGGAAACCACTGCTCTCTAAAAAGATCATTGCTGCCCATCTGAAGTTCGCCAAAGAGAACATAGATGATCCACAAGACTTCTGGAACAATGTTCTCTGGACAGACATGTCAAAGGTGGAACTTTTTGGTCTTAATGAGAAACGTTATGTTTGCTGAAAACCAAAACTGTGTTAGAACAGAAGAACCTCATCCCAACCGTCAGAAGATTCTAGAGAAGGATGCAAGGTCATCCATCCTGGAGCTGAAGCTACAGCAGTTACCGGATATATTTAGTTGAAGTCATTGCTGCTTAAGGGGTACTGAATGTAACGTTTCACATACTTTTTCGCACACGGATTTTGAATGTTGCATCATTTATGGATAAATAAATGTTGAACAAGTATCATGTTTTTGTTTCATTTGTTTTATCAGGTTATTTTTCTCTATTATTAGGACTTAGATTAAGATCTAATAACATTTTAGGTTGGAAATATGCGAAATATGTGAAAATCCTTCATGTTCACAACAATTTTTCTTGCCTCTGTAATTACATATGTAGCAGGCTACCCTTCCTTGCCTCCTTCCTGACAGTGGTCCCATCGCATGGGAGGGTTTAGTGAGCTGTGTTGGCCATGTTGTTGTTGCACAGCCACATACATATGGACTATGTGTAAAGCAGCGGGCATCTCGAGGTTGGCGTTGCAAGTGGAGGAGGTCCTGTTATTCAGGATATCCTCCGAAGACTGGAACCGGCATGGCAGTCCTGACAGAGACAGCGAAGGGAGAGGTAGTGTCCGGAGAGCTAGTCAAGTTCCCTGGACTAGGCCAGACCCATTCCCTGTAGGCCCCAGGTTGTTTCCCCTACACAGTAGCGGATGTATTGTAGGGCCAGCCCATAGTAAGGGATTTGCCCCCTTATGGTTGGCCGGTGCAGCGCCTCCGCCCTTGAGGATCCCTGCATTGGCAGGATAGCCCCTCACGGGAACCGGTATACCTCCAATAACCACAATTCATGCACACTATATGCAACACTATTTACTATGGTCCCATAGCCTCTTCCACAATACAATATACACACACAATAACTGATCCCAACTACTGAGGCATATTCTGATAACAATTTCTCAGCAAAACCCCCCTTGAATCTCATGCCCTAGCAATCCCTGCTTGCTGGCATCCCATGAAAGGTAAAAAAAAAAAATATTAACGCATTTTACAGGTTATGCAGTAAACAGTAAACTCAAGAGCTGACATTCCCGATCCCCAATATACGGACCAGGGTAACCATTCATGGGCTTGACCTTTATTGAGAGCCTGGTTACCCCCTACCATCACAACAATCTCTTTGATAGTCCTCAATCTGGTTAAATTGTCAAGGTCGTAGAGTTCCATATAGCATTTATCAAATTCCACTGCTATCTTAGAGAGGTTGAAAGTCACTTCTCCTCCTTTTAAGTTAATAGCAGGGACCAAAGCTCTTGACCTGATCCCTCTAAGTTTATTTGCCAATAACCGGTCCACCTTATCTCCCTTATCATAATATGTCTGCTTAGTCCACTTAAGGGCCTTCTCTACATCTTCTAATTGCACCCTCTTAAGTGCCCCCATGCTTGGGTCAGGATTTTATACATTTTCCTCGATTTTTTTTTTTCATGTGATTGTTCTAATTTTACGATTTGTTCTGTTAAATTTTATTGTTTTTCTATTTGTATTCTCTTTCTGTGTGATGCTATTGAGATAAGCTGTCCTCTGACCGTGGCCTTATGTGCCTCCCATAGCATTGCTGTTGATTTTACAGAGCCATTGTTGATAGTCTCCAATTTGTGTGCTAATCTCTGGGTAGTTCAGTAAGGATTCATTAATCTTCCAATGGAATAATTGAATCCTAGCAAATGGTGGATCGAAAAGGATCGCCACTGGGGCGTAGTCGGACCACGTGATAGGCCCTAAATCTAGGTGGACCAATACTTCCAAAATTTTGGGATACAAATATATTGTCAATTCTGCAGTATGAATCATGTGGGGGTGAATAAAAAGAGTAATCCCTCTGTCCTTCATGTGAGCAACGCAAGACAGGCATCCCACAAACCATATTCTTTAAGTAGCAGTCTAACTTTCTTAGCTTTTTTATGTGGGGACACAGGGGGTGGGTTGTGTATTGGTGGTTAGTACATATTGTAATGTTTAATGGTTGCAGATGGGGTGAATGAAGGGCCTAGTACCTGCTTAACTCACCCCCTTCTGCCCTCAATAAACCTGCTATTGCTTAACCCCTTCATTGCTTGGCGGCTATTTGCTAAGGTAATGAAGCTGCTTTAATGTCATTTTTATTCGTAGTGTGCGGGAGCACGGGGTCTGGTGAGTTGAACCGCAATGATTTCAGCCTCAGGGCCCCCTGCTTCCCGAGATACAGGCCCAGATATGGGGTGCCGGTATCTCCTTCATTATTTCAATCCCCCGGTCACGTGACGCGGATGATGTAAAAATGGCGGTGATACCGGCACCCGATGCTCCATACCTGGGCCTGTAACTAGGGAAGCAGGGGGTCGCTGAGGCTGAAATCCAAGCGCTTCAGCTCAGGAGACCCCCTGCTCCTGCACATTATTAATAACAATTACATTAAAGCAGCTTCATTACTATAGCAGATAGCTGCTACAGTAACCAAGTTGTTTACATTTTTTATTTGGGTTTTGATACTAGTGTACGTGAGCAGGGGGTCTCCGAAGCAGAACTGCATTGATTTGACATCCGGGGAGCCCCTGATTCCCCAGGTACAGGCCCTATTATGGGGTGCCGCTATCTCCTATGCATTTAAATGTCCCCCGTCACGTGGCCGTAGGAATAAAATGCATAGGAGATACTGACACCCCATAACGGGGCCTGTTTCTCGGAAGCAGGGGGTCCCCGGACCTCAAATCAACGAGGTTCTGCTCCGGAGACCCCCTGCTACAATTGACGAGTATTACATTTTACTGAATATTAAAAATAGTTGATCTCTGGCGAGGGACTCACCCTGCAGCAGAAAATCTTTGCAGGATGAGCCCTTTTCAGAGAGGCGATCGGCTACTCTCCAGTTTAGCAAATGTTGCTATCACAGGTATTCTGGACTTTCTCCATACCATGATAGCAACGCTGTAAAAAATGGCAATTTAAACAGAACAGCAATTCTTTTATCGGCACTTAGTGCATAGGCCCCATTGTGGGCATTCATTTCCATAAGATCATTTTCCAAACGATGGTAGTCACAGCACTATTTGTTACGAAAATCAATGTTATCCTGTCCAGTAACTGAACTTATGTTGTATTTCACTGCAGTATCTGCAGATAAACTGTGACGTTCAACATGTTTAAATTAAGAATTTGCTAGTAGGTTTATGGTCAAATCTGATGTTGTATCATGATATTTTCTCAGAAATCTACTAGCAATTCCTTAATATAATAGTATCACTGTAAATTCAATATGTCAGAGTGGGCTGGTCATGATCCCATCTAAATCAAGCCCCATTCTGCCGTTTCCCATCACAGTCACATTCCAATACATCCAGTTCCCCAAGCCCATTGTTTTGGTGTCAAACTGTATTTGATTCCGTTCTCCACTCATCTCAAAAAGTATTGCTGCTTTTTTCTGTGCAACACGGCTATAACTGATATTTTTTGTTTCTTTGCTAATAAAATGTTAATCCATGCCATTCAGCTTCATACTGTAACCTTCCGTTTGTGTTGCTGGGAGCATAATCTCACTATTCTCTTGATCAGTCTCTGCTGGTCTCTTTTGAAAACTACAATATCTGTTCCAGAACCACAAAAGACTGTTAAGTGACAACCTAACTTAACGTCACGCCAAGCCTTGCCTCTTATCATCAAAGGCTAATACTATAATGTTAAGTCCTGTTTTCTGCCGGCACAAGCATTGCATTAACTGTACTGACCGTTATACTGTAGATAATGAGATGCAAAAGAGGCATTTGAAGCAACATTGCCTGTTCACTAGTTAATGTTAAAGTAGGCACCTTTTCCACTACCACCATCAAAAAAAGTTCTGGATGGGAGTTAAATATACTGAACATCAAGTTATTGCGAAACGTCAGTTACTGTTTTAGGTAACGTCACGTTATGAGTCCTGATATAATAAATCATTGCAGATCTAAGCCTCTGTTGTCACTCTATTAAACTCCACACTGCAACATTTTTCTTATCTCTTTTGAGGCTCACCCCTTCTCTGCCCCTCTTTATTTCCCAGCATGATCTATCACTATACCATTACTGACTCCATACACTCTGCTCGAACTGTCTTCTCCCTATCCCCCATGTCACTATAGATCTCTCAGGCCTGCAACCCTTTTTGTACTGCACCCTACCTCTGAAATGCCCTCCCTCTCAATGTTCGCTTAGCACCTTCTCCCTTTTGCTTCAAAATTCATCTTAAAACTCCCCTGTTCAACACAGGGGCATCAGTTGGTGAGCAGTGGGAGGAGGGACCCAAATCTGACATTGAGACAGAAATGTGTTTTGGTTCGTTTTTGCCATAAATTCCGATTTTATATACAAACTTGCAGTTTGGGTTAATTTGAATCACGAGTGTCTCGGACAGTCCTGGTTCAGGTAATCTGTCCCCTCCTACCTCCTGCAAATGTTGGGGGTGGTTCAGATTTTGAACCATCAAATGTGCCTATCCTTACTCTTTATGAAAGAGTGATAATCATTATTGATTTTTCTAAATAGAAAATTATTAAGGAGTATTCTCATGGTATAGTTTAGTATAATAACAAGGGTTAAAAAAAACTTGGCAACATACAGATGTAGTAAGACTTACGGTTTTCTGTGCTGCGCAAAACCAAGTGTACAGCCGCGGCCCCTTTTAACCTCCAGCCGCATCCACCAGACAGCGCTAATGGCGCTTAACATTGAAAGCGCCCGCGGCACCCTAACCGGCGGAAAACATGCCGCATCTGCCCGCGATTTTAAAAATCACGGGGAAACGGCCGCAGGAGGTTAAAGGCGGCCGCCACTGTATATCACCACCATTTAATTGCATGTACCCTCGAACGCAAAGTGCGACAAATATGCCATGTCCGCAAAAAGAGTTTTGCGGTTGACGTAGTACTTTGCAGTAACGATTGGTGGTACTAGTCTGCTTGTGTGTCTTTAATCTAAATGCAATTTAACCTACAATGTAACCCACCGCTTATTCCCAGAAAAGACTTCAGATGACTAAAAAGTATTTTTAAAGCATGACATTTTTATTAGAGTAAATTTAATGCACGTACTCTGACAGATAGTTGTAGGAATCGACCATACTCTGCACATTCACCGGGTTGTAATGGGGGTTAGGGGGTCTATTCTTCCGCTGTCTCCTATGGAAGTTGAAAATGAAATGATGCCAGTCACTTGAGAAAGTCCTCTGTGAAAAAGGAAACGTCGTATTTGGTGCTATTTGATTTATTAAATCTTTTTGAAAATCCGCACTGTGCCCTGGATCATCAATTTTTCACTATCTTAGGATCCATTGGCAGTTGTCCTTAACCAGGAGCACCGGTTGTTGCAAGTATTTTCCTTTATCTATTGGCGTGCAGCGTTATAATTTTCTGTCCTCCTATGGAAGTTGCCCATATGGAACATACCTTGCCAAGATAGATCTTGTGTCCAGTCCCCACCCCAAGCCCTTTGCCATGGGGTATTCTAATAAAGCATTTATAGAGGCTCAGATTGTGCAGGATGCTATTGTTCACACTTTTTCTTATTGTTCTTGGCAATAATATACTGCTAGATGTCAAAGAGGGAGACCTCTTCTCAGAGCTGCCCTGATTGGTAAAATATATCAGAGACACATGCTGTATTGACATGCAGATCTTTGCCCCAATTCTTCATTGCTGCTCTCTGCCATGCGGCAATACTATGTCTGAAAAGGCAACTTTCACTCTCTCTATACAAGCAACTTCTTTTGATACTGTACAAGTATGTATAAGGTCACAAAGCACATTTCCATGCTATGTTTCAAATGAGACATTTCTATTAAAGTTGTTACATTGTATCTTATATAGAAACACACGTGACTTTTTTGCAGGTGAATTCAGTGCCCGAGGTGAATGTAGGGGCATGCGTGTTGCATGGAACACATGCGTGTTATTTATTTATTGCATCTGGCGTATGCAATGAATAAATCATACAGGTTTTGCAAACTTGGAACCATTGCACTCTTTTATTCATTATTTTCAAAAACATAAACAGTAGACAGCGCATGTGCGAGCATATAGGCAAAGATTTTCAGTGCGCCATCTGCCAGGCACATACTGAATTGTACATAAAAATAAAAACTGCGCACAAATTGTGTTAATCTAATATAATGTGCTTGTGCTAATATAAACTTATACTAATAAACACAAGAAATATTGTGATCAATGTGAATAAAGTGCACCATGGTAAAATACTTTTCCCCTTAATAATAAAGGAATAGAAGGTCTGCTGCTCGTCAGTATTGGTGCCTCAACACCATAGGTCACATGTAAAGAAAAAAAGAGAGCGCACAACCTCCCATAGTGTAAAACAGTAAATTATATTACAATTATTTATGTGGTAATAATATGCACGTACAGCAAGGACAATTTAGTTGGACAGGACATGTTTTAGGTACATGTTACCGCTCTATTTTGATTCCTTTTTGGAAAGGGACTTCAGTCTATCTTCACCTCGTCTAAGGGGGTCTACCACTTGTAACCCTTTCCAAACAGGAATCATTTTGGATTTACCAAATGAAAACATTGGCCCCCAATGGTGTGAATGAGGAAATAAATATTTGGTCATTATACTGAAATGGGTTGTTTTCCTCTGTATAGCTTAATTCATTGAATATTAAAATATTAAAATATTTTATGTTTGTGTCCACAGGTTTGATCAAATTATTTTAAATAATATGTATTTATATATTTTTAATTAGGAAAAAGCTCCTTTAAATGCTGTCCCAAAATGTTTATTTTTCTAAATCTTTTGACCAGACAAGTTTTTAATGTTTATGTATTTTTTTTTTTGAGTTGCTAATACTTGTTTCTTTTACTTTTCAGCAACTCTGTTGATGTATTTAATTTAAATAAATAAATGTTTTTTAAAGTAATAGTAATTTAGTAACTTATATAACGTTTAGTTCAAATATTATCTGTATCTGTGTGTAATCATTTTAATTAAGCAGCCACCTATGTGGTGTACATGCTGAGTTGGTGGTTGGTTGATTAGACCCCCCTGAGCAACCAACCAGAAGCTAAGAATGGGTTTAAATACCCTACACATGTGTACAATGATTATCCCTGAAGAAGTTGGTTCTACTGACAAAACGCGTAGGATTGTGACTGAAGCAGCTTGTTGGCAAGTATCCTCCCCCACATACCACTATGACTAATTCGGTTAGCCTTCGGCATCTATACTGAGTCAGCGTGGCTCTACAGTTCATGCAGATTAACTCAGTGACGTCAGGAGTGCTGCGAGTGGCACAGTGCAGTCTTGAGCTCTGTACAGTATAAGGGAATCCCTTGAGCCAGTAGGTCATAGAGGAGAGTTATTCTGTTCCGGTATATCGTTAAAGAGGCACCGAGCTTGCCGCTCTATATGGACATTGTGCTTGTTGAACATCTAGCAAGTTGACATGTCCATGGATGGTGTGTCTGGATCGAAGTCCTGTGCAGCCTTCTTAAAGGTCATCTGAAGTGACTGGAGCAGGGGAATTGTGGAAACGGCTGATACTCACCAGACGACTACTTAACACCACTAGAGCGGTAACATGTACCTAAAACATGTCCTGTCCAACTAAATTATCCTTGCTGTACGTGCATATTATTACCACATAAATAATTGTAATATAATTTACTGTTTTACACTGTGGGAGGTCGTGCGTTGTGTTTTTTTCTTTACATACTGAATTGCAATTAAATAAATAATCATACAAATAATTCTGCCGATCGACCACGGCCAGCATGAGGAAGAGCCACAGTGAATAAAATGTTTATGTGGCTGTAATCTCGCACCTTGTCATGTTACTAAAAACAGCAATACTTACTACATCTGTCCAGTAGGTAATGAACCTACCCCTAAGCCTATATATTTAGGAGTCTCATCGGCTCCACATAGTAATATGTCTGTTTTTGTTACAGAGAGCTCATATAACATTCCATTTATTTATTAGAGGAGGAAATATTGTCAGGAGTATCTTCTCATTTACAGTACTACACTAAATATATTAAATAGTTGTGTTCTTATTAGTATGATAAAGTATGGAAAATATTGAGTTGTTGCCCTTTTAATTCCCTTTGCAGAATATTGAGGGCCTTAACATATATTTATGTAAGCTGTCGTCAAATATGAAATGGAAATTGCAATATGTAGTAGCTTGGAAATATTAATTACTACATGTGAAAATATGTATCATTTTATATACTGTTATTTGTAACAAAGATATTTAGTAATCACTAAGGAAGGGTAAAGTCAAGCCATTTCACAAATAATAAGGAAGTACGAAGAAAAGCCACAGGTGCTAAGAAATGGCAGAAAACAAATTCTATTTGAACCTCGCAGTGCACACATAAAATAATTTTATTTCCTCAGCGGGTTATTTGTCAAACCAGAATAGGATGTTAGCAGGAACATTTAGAGTGAGAGCATGTACAATTTTTAATGGCCTTCATTTTTATCTTTCCTTTTCTGAAGAAAAAAAATATATACTCTACTAAAAGCATATAAAATAAAATATCTTGCAGATATTGGACGAAAGGGACATGGAAGCATACAAGAACATTTTATTTCCTTTGGCCATTTCACTCTCTGCAAATTCTATAATTTAGTGCGCCATGTCTGTGATGTGTGACCTACCACATTGGAACAGGTTCACAATAATGAACACATATGTCTTTATTCATCAATATTGATATCTGCATTAAACCTATGGTACATTTAGTTTTTGTGGGTTTGGTGATATCTGCATGGGCTGTCTTGTGATATTTGCTGTTTGCCTGTGTGGGTGCTTGTGTAGTTTTCTTTGTGTGGTTTTCTGCACTTTGGGAGTCATTTTTCAGCTGTCTGTTTCTTTGTTTTGTAATGTGATTGTGTGGGAAAGTGTATTGTTATGAGAATGTTTGATTGTTGTGAAAGATGGAGAAGTGTGGAGAGTGTTAGAAGTAGAGTGGAGGGAGTGGTGAACAGAGGATTGGAGGAGGGAGTCATGGGGTGGTGGTCATGGGAGTGGTGGTCTTTGGAGTGGTAAGCAGAAGAGTGGTGGTCATGGGAGTAGTGTTGGTGACCATAGTGAGGAGGAAGGGGTGAGGAGATTCAAAGGGGTGGTTAGAGAGGTCAGTCAAGCATTAGGGCAGGTTAGGAGGAAGAAAGGGCAGATGCACTTGGGAGGAGTATGCAGGGAGACAAGGTACAGCAGAAAGCTCCAGTGGAGGCAATGCTAAAACCTCCACATGCAGAACATACTATTGATGCAGCAGTAGCATACATTATGCATAACGTAAACATTTCGTGGATGCTGAATTTTTTTCAGAATGGAGCAGATCATTTACGAGATTTTGGGAAGACTGGCTAGCAAAGAGTACCATGGCTAGCATAAATCACCACTGGAGACAGATTGCAGATGCATGAACAGCGTTGGTGTTTTCCCCAGGACAATCCAGCACAACAAAAACAGATATTCCAATATCAAAAGAAAGCTGAAGGAGAAAATATCTCAAGTGGCATCGCACAGGAGAGGAAAAGGTGGGGGCCTTCCTTTTAGTGTGTTCTACACACAATATGAAGAGCACCTCAAACACGTCATTCACAGAGACTTAATACAGTAGTTGGAATCCAAGTTATCCAAGAGGAAGAAGGAGCTGGTAAGTTTAATATAATTACAACTAATTTCATATAGACTAACAATATTACTTTTAAGTCATATATTTACATACAGGTGACATTACTAATTCACATTTGAAAGCAAATATTTTTGGGGGGAAACATCATATAATTATTTTGTCTATATCATGTAAAATCACTATAACCTTAAGTTTACAATTACTGTAGATCATATATCTGACTCACTGTATCACTGTACCATTTATAGTATTAATATGACTGTGCATGTACTGTAAATAAGGATATGTATAAAATTGTATAGATGTATTAAGATTTACTACGGTCGTGAGTGCCACGAGGTGCTTCTAAGTCCACGCCAATTTAAGTTTATTTACATTATGCAGGGTGGGAGCAACTGACTTGTGATTGTGCTGTGACTGCACATATTGAGTTTTAGCGTCAGTTGTAGTACTCTGCAGTAATGATAGGTGGTGCTTTTGTATGGGTGTTTCTTTAATCTACATGTAAATGCATCGTAACCCATCCCTTATTCCTGTTCATTGCATATGCTACGATATCCCATTTATTTATGTGCAAAGTTTTTGCAGCTGAATTCAAGGTGAATGTAGGCGCATGCGTGTTGCATGAAACACATATGTGTGTCATTTATTTATTGCATCTAGCGTACACAATAAATAAATCATACAGGTTTATATATACAACTTGTTGAACGTGTTGAAGTGTTTGCAACTCCTCTATTCACAATGAGGATGCTAGCAACGGTAAAAAAAAAAAAATTCTAATGGATCACTGAATTCTCCATGAATAAATCAGGAATGACAATGAAGTGGTAAAAGAGTGGTGAAGAGTTGCCTCTCATTACTTCACTTTGAAGAATAGGAGTACAGTATAACAATTGGCAATTCATCGTAAATACAAATTACATGAGATTGTGCAATTAAAACACAACACCCCAAAACATCCTGAAACATAATACTCTACCCAAATATACAGCCTACCTAACAGGACTTATTGAGGGATATTTATCTCTAATCAGGAATTTATAACCCCTTACTAACTGATCCATCAAACAAGGATGTTTGAATCCATACAAATATAAAATATGGACCAATGCCAAACATATGATCCTATCACAAACTGAAGCCGGAAAAAGCAGACAATTCAAGCAGAATACATAGATAATACAGCAAGATGTCAACAGAAAGATTATTCAATGTTTATTGCATGTCTCCAAAAACAATGACAACATATCATATATCACACCCCACATGGCAGTCCTACTGCTTAACAAGATGTTCACTGGGAAGTCCCAAAAAGTAATGGAGCTCTCGGTCTGTGTTGATACTGAATGGGGTTAATGTGCTCAATACATCTCCTGCCTGTTTAATAGATTTTGATTATCTCCTCCCGAATCGGGATAGGGATGTATTCAATCCCTGAGAAGGATAAACAGTTAAACCCTCACGTGGGCAGTTGGAAAAGTGTCTTGATACTGGATATCTAGCATCCTCGCCTTTTATGGACCGCACATATTCCAAAATTCTTAGTTTGAGAGGTCTAATTGTTCTAAAATCCAAACTGGCTCCTTGCTGTCCTCTGAAACATTCCAAATCGGCTTCAACCAATACTATTAAGAGGTTTTTTTGCTTGTGCTACATGCACAGCATGCAAGTTTAGTACTAGCAAGAATACATTCCAATCTAATTTTACTTCTAAAATCTATCATATCAATTCTTATATCAATTGTCACGCCAATCTTTTTATTTACTTACAGTGCCCATGTGGCTTACAATATGTAGGGAGGACTGGCAGATCCTTTTATTTATTTTTATTTATAAAAATGTTTTACCAGGAAGTAATACATTGAGAGATACCTCTCGTTTTCAAGTATGTCCTGGGCACAGAGTTATAAAAAAATACATGGTTACGATAAAAGAACAGGGTTATACAGGTAATTCATAGACATTTCATGGACAGATAAAGTTGGAAAATTGGGTACAGGGGATAAAGGGCTTATGTGTTTCAGATAGAAATAGAGCAGCTTCAACATCACTTTAACATCAACTAACATCAGCTAACGGCAGCAAACAGCTCACGCCCTTTGGCTGCCCTTCGGCTGCGCCAAAGGCTGTGCGCCTTTGGAGCAACGCAGATGCACGCTGGGTGGGCGAGGCCGAATCCGGTGCGTTTGTGAACAAAAAGATCCCTTCCCTGTCCCCTTGGCTCATCAACACTCCATTGGGTGGGGCCGCCGATTCAACAAAGAACAAGCACATGCCAACCCCCAGCACGCTGGTCCTGTGCAGAGGGGAGCAGTTCCTGGGGGGCAACGCAGATGCAAGCTGGGTGGGTGGGTAGATCCTTCCAAAGGAGGATCTACAAACATGTGTATAACATTAAGAGAGGGCTTATTCACATCATTTCCTTCTACATCATAACCAAAGTCCTGCTGGTCTGATATGTCAGGCCATTGAGACCCCTCTATCTAATTGGAGAGGGGGGAATAGGCTCAATCAGATTAGTAGACGTGAGGCCTATTGGATTTATGAGCTAAAAACTTTGTCCCCCAATGGGCTGAATATTGACTTCGATTTAGGAGCATTTCTCGTAGACTAGAGGGTCTCTTATGTACTCTCCTTCCTCCGCCCTTATATAAGTACCTGTTTTTTGTTCTATACAACATCACACCTATTTATGGATATATGGATCCCATTTTTGGCAGCATAAAATCAAACCTTATCGGCAATTTAGTCATATAATGTTCCACCACCATCTGTGGTGATATATATGTACATGACCTTACTAGCTATAGAATTATAGATCTTTTAGCCATTCACAATGAATGAAATACAGATTTGAATATGGTAATATAGAATTTCATATTGTTAGAAATAACTTCTAAGCATACTGTACCATTACTGTTTGCGGTGGAACATATGTGGATCCACAGTTTTATGGAGTATTGTACTAAAGACACGTGTTAACCATTTTGCATTAGTAGGATACATTGGTACAATAATAATGTTCTAGCATATTAATACATATAGGACATGATACTATGCATTATATGTACAGTGATTGTTTTATTTTGGTCGTACTGCAATAGCAGAATTTATGTTATTTGTTATTTTTGTTCTTATATTTTGTATTTTATAGTCATGTATGTCATGTATTTAGAAGCTCACTAGTTGTCCCTATCTTTCCGTTATTGAGAAGTAATCACGGACTTTAGAATAATTATTGAGGGTATATAACCAGTAATACACTGTAGTATACCACATACCCCTCAGGAAGTAAATCTTTCACAAAACGCGTAGGGCTTTTTGGACACCTGCGGCCACCGTATCTGTAGTTGTCTGTACACACAGATTAGGGAGCAGCGTCAGCCCATTGGACACGTGATGTTCCGCAACTGGAGTAGGGCAAAATACCAAGGAGGAGAACTGCATCCAGGAAGGGGCAGCGGATTACAGAGAAACTTCCTTGCCAAGGCGCTTCGGAGGGGAGCCTCTACGGGACCCTTGCAGAATACCATTCTCAAATTGAACCGATGTGCCTGTTATTATCTTACTGTTTGTAAGTAGGACACCACTTTTTCCCACCCTCCCTGAAGATCGTCAGCCAGAAGCTCTGTGTGCTTAGACATATTTTTGTCTTTTATATTGTTTATATATACTATTTTTTTATTAAATTAGCTACTATCAAGCTTCATCGTTTTAGTAGTTTTAAGTTTTATTTGTCTAGTCCAATTTGGGGTTGTTCTGTCTGCCTTTCTGTGTTGTTAATGTCCTTCTGCTAACAGTATACACTATGATTGTTTCATGTGTTTCTTTTCACATGTTCTGAGACAAGTTGTTGCAGGGTACATGCAACCACACGCAGGGTTTCTGGATAAGGCTTATTTATTGAGCCTTAAAAATACAGCACACAAAAACAAAACAGCTTCTTTTCAGCATACAAAAACAAAACAGCTTCTTTTCAGCATACAAAAACAAAAGCTTCTTTTCAGCATACAAAAACCCAGACAGCTCATCAAACATGCATTTTGAAGACACACCTTATAGCAGTAATCTACTGCAGCGTTTCAGTCCTATCTCTTGACCAGCCAGCCTGCATGTGTGTACAGCCTGGGGGTTTTAAAACACCTTGATGAGGCAGCTGGGATCAGACTAACCAACTCAGCTGGAATTTAACCTCCTCACTGCTGAACTACACATAAGTCTGCCAGGCATAGGGCTGGTGACGTTTATTCACCCTGTCACATTCCTCCCCTGTTAGTGTGTGGCTGGGGCCACGCACGGCTGAAGCTTGACCATCCACCCCTTCTCTAGAGAAGAAATCAGCATTCGCATTTTCTTTTCCAGGTCTGTGCTGAATCTCAAACGAGAAGGGTTGGAGGGCCATATACCACCTGGTCAACCTAGCATTAGAGTCTTTCATACTATTTAACCACTTCAATGGAGCATGGTCTGTTACCAACGTGAAATGGACTCCCGCCAGGTAATGCCTCAAGGCCTCAATTGCCCACTTTACTGCGAGACACTCCTTCTCAATTACTGAGTAGTTTTTTTCCCTTGGGAACAATTTCCTACTCAGAAAAAGGATTGGATGTTCCACTCCCTCAAACTGTTGTGAGAGCACTGCCCTTAGCCCTATCTCTGAGGCATCAGTTTGCACGATAAAAGGCTTATCGAAGTCTAGGCTTCTAAGGACGAGACCCTCTGATAGACACCTTTTTATCGCCTCAAATGCTCTTTGGCACTCCCTTGACCATACCACTTGTGTAGGGGCACACTTTTTTGTGAGGTCTGTTAGTGGGGCTGCAACTTCCGAGTAGTTGGGGATGAACCGCCGATAGTACCCTGCTAAACCCAGCAGAGAGCGTACCTTCGTCTTTGTTTGGGGGGGTCGGAACTTCTTTCAAGGCAGCTACCTTGTCAGCTAGTGGCCTTACTTTTCTACCTCCCACTGCATACCCTAAGTACTTGGTTTCTGCCTTACCTAAGGCACATTTCATAGGGTTGGCTGTGAGCCCCGCCTCTCTTAGAGATTTTAGGACCCCCTTCAGCCTATTTAGATGGGCCCGCCAGTGTTTACTATAAATGACAATGTCATCTAGGTAGGCTGTGGCATAAGCCCTATGAGGTCTCAGCACTTTATCCATGAGTCTCTGAAATGTGGCTGGAGCTCCATGCAGTCCAAATGGCATTGACACAAACTGGTATAAACCCATGGGAGTGGCAAAGGCTGTTTTGCATTTGGACTTTTCCTCCAAAGGTATTTGCCGTATCCTTTTGTTAAGTCCAGCGTGGATATATATTCCGCGTTACCAAGGGCGTCAATTAACTCGTCCACCCTTGGCATCGGATATGCGTCAAACATGGATACCGCATTGACCTTTCGGAGGTCCACACAAAATCTTACCTTCCCATCAGGTTTAGGGACCATAACTAGTGGACTACACCACTCACTGCATGATTCCTCAATCACGCCTAAGTGTAACATTTCTTGTACCTCCTTCTCTACCAGGGCCTTACGGCTTTCAGGCACCCTGTAAGGACGAGAACGTACAGTACTTTCACCCCAGGTGCTGTCTCTATCTCATGTGAAACTAAATTAGTTTGCCCTGGTAAATCAGAAAAAACATAATTGAATTGTGTAATTATTTCTAACAAGTCCCCTTTTTGTTCAGGGGACAATTGTCTACCCATTGGGATTTGTTTGTCACCAATGATGTTCCCCCGTGGGGGCTGAGGACCCAAGTCCATCTCCTCCTCCACCGGGTGGATGAATAGAGACCGCTGCACCTTCCAGGGTTTCAGCAAGTTCACATGGTAAATTTGTTTACCCTTCCTGCACTCTGGTTGAGCGATCTCGTAATCCACATCACCCGTGCGGCGGAGTACTTCAAATGGGCCATGCCATTTGGCTAGAAGTTTGCTCTCACAACTGGGTAACAATAATATCACCTGGTCTCCCGGATGAAACACTCTAATGCGCGCATTTTGATTGTAATGTCTCTCCTGACTGTCTTGGGCTGATCTAAGATTCTCCCTAGCAAAATGGCCAACCACATCTACGGGCTTCCTAAGGTCTAATACACATTGCAGGGTATTCTTAGAAGGGGACCGCTGTTCCTACCAGGACTCCTTTAGGAGGTCTAGGATACCCCGGGGTTGGCGGCCATACAGAAATTCAAATGGAGAGAATTCCGTGGATGCCTGGGGAACTTCCCGCATGGCAAACAGCAGAAAAGGGAACCCCAAATCTCCCTCCCTAATCTCCAAAAAGAACTCCTGGACTTTGGTAAAATATCAGGGTATAAAATCAATTGCGACAAATCTGAGGCCTTAAACTTAAACCTGCCAGAGCCAGAGGTGAAATTACTTAAACTAAATTTTAATTATCGTTGGAGTTCCTCATACACTAAATATTTGGGAGTAAATGTATCAAGGATACCAGTCCCTATACCAACACAATTACCAAGCCCTATTCCGGAAAATTAAAAATGACCTAGACAAATGGGAAGGTTATCAAATATCATGGATCGGGAGAATGATCTCGGTCAAAATGAACATACTCCCCAGATTGTTATATTATTTCCAGACTCTCCCTGTCCACATCCCTGGCTCAGAATTGAAAAATATCCAGAAACAAATATTTCATTTTATTTGGCAGGGTAGAAAACCCAGGACCACCAGGTCAGTTCTACTCTCATCAAAGGGAAGAGGAGGCCTTGGAGTCTCAGACATTATAAGATATTACCAAGCCACCCAGCTATGACAGGCAGTAGTATGGAATGCCGATCTAGATCAATATTGTTGGTTAGATATAGAATCACAATACGCCGGCACGCCTTCTCTGCCAGCATGCCTTTGGTCCCTGAACAGGGGAGATACACAAACTAGTAAATTTAAATTAGGACCGATGAGGCATACGTGGGAGATATGGATGAAATCCAAATTTAAATATAAGCTCACAACCACTAACTCCCAACTCATTCCAAATTTCAAAAATCCTAGATTTCCTCCTGGTTGTGAACTGAGACACTTCGACCAATTTAAATAAAAAAATATCAGGGCAATCGCTGACCTGCTGAGTCTAGGACAGTTCCTAAGCTACCAAGGATTAAACAAATACGAAATTCCAGAACTGAGCTCCAGATCTCCAGATCTCAAGTATCTCCAGATTTGACACTTTATTCAAAACCTATCCCCAAAATTAGAATTTCCCCCTCTCACTAGTTTTGAAAGGCTGTGTAGGAAGACCGCTCATCAAAAAGGTCTCATAACACAAATATACGCCAAAATGGAGAAGTCGGCAGACCCCTCAACTCATGACTATGTAACGGGTATTCCACCCCACCCAATCGCATATGTAGTGTGGGTGCGTAGAACATATAGTGTTACCAGGTGTGGTGCATATACCTGCAGGCTCACAGGAGGCCTGAGCCTCTGCTAGTGAGAGCCTGGGGTGAATCCTCTGGATCGTTCTCGGTTTCAGCGCCTCCACCTATGTAGGAATCTATGGGAATGTAGAATGACCCTAACATAGGAACCCACCCAGAAACCACATACACCAGTATTATGGATAACAGGTTTACTGAATGAATAAATGATAACTCTTACATAACAATTATACTCATAACATCACACCCAATAACATGTGTCCCTCTCTAGAGGAGACACTACTGCGTCGCACAGGACGCTTTCCCAACACCAGGTGATCCCACCCAGTGTCCATAGAAACACCACCCAATGTCCCGCACTCTTGCAGAGAGGCAATGGGTGACTGCGCAGTCACTATTATACTAAGGGCCCGTTGGTGCACTTGTATATGTGTTAGTACCTGCCGAGCACTCCGGTGCTCGGGGCAGCAACAGCTTCACAAAGGATCAGTCATTCTGGATCCTGTCTGATCCGGTCCGGTGAATCCTTGATTGGGGTCTGCCAGGGGCGATCCCACCCTGGAGATAGTCTCTGATCTCTGGGTATCGACTTGCACCCAGACCTCTTCACTGGAACTGCAGCATCCGCTGATCCCTATCTAACACTGGCACTACATGACACGGTCCCTAACCTAGGGCCTGTCCCTGTAGCACCACAAACTGGGGAGTGAGGACCTACCTGGACCTAAGGGGTTAAGTGGCCTATCTCGCCCCCCTAGCTCTTCCCGGTCCTAACTCTAACTAACTAGTACCTGCAGTAATGCACTGCCACTTACTTGGTCCGTGCAGCAACCGTGCTGCACAAACACTGTGCCTGCCTGTCAGACCTCACAGCACTGACAGCCGTGACTCTGACAAGACAGCATTCACTAAGGCAGAGTCCCTAACTGGGGCCGTCCCTATCAATTACCCACTAACCTGGTGGGGAGTTGGGGCCTACCTGGGAGAGGGGGGACCTTACGTGATGCAGGAGCTTCACTCGCTCCCTGCACCCTTCCTTCCCCTTCTGCTCCGCTGCTCAAACTGACTAGCATGCTGCACACCCAACTATGTATCTCTTTCCCTGCCTGGAGATCCTAAGCCCTATTGGCTCCCTGGCATCACGTGGTGTGTGCAGAGGCTCCTGGGACTCGTAGTCCCTACCTAGAGCCTTCCCTGGTAGGCTAGGGCTTCGCGAGCTTTCTCTCTCCTGATCTGCGTCTGCGCAAGCTATCTGGGGCTGCCTCACTGTCTCCCTGCCTAGTCTCACGCTCACGTGACTTCTCCCTACCGCTGAAGTACCTTCTGCGCATGCGCGACTCTGTTGGGCCGCCGGGGGCTTACTGCGCATGCGCGAACCGGTGCGACATGGCGGCGCCCTTACTGCCGGGCTCCGGGAGCGCCGGGAGCCCTGTGACCCGCGTGCGGCCTTGGCAACCGGCCGCACGCATCCCTGGCAACCCCCGAGCCGGGGCCTGACCGTCCTCACCCCTGCGATCGCCGCGCGGGGCCGCCATTTGACTCGGCTGCACCCACGATCGTCAGCAAGGTGAGGGGGGTGCTGACAGGCTGGGGAGACCTGGCTACAACTATATGCTCAAATTGGCAGCTGAATTGAATATGGTTATAGACAGAGAGGACTGGGAAAGTATATGGGAATCTGCTTCGTGAACTTCCATATCTACCACAACTAAGGAAAACATTTAAAAAATACTGTTCCACTGGTATCTTACCCCAGTCAGATTAAGACAAATCTACCCTCTGGCCTCCGATCTATGCTGGAGAGGCTGCGGACAAAAGGGGGACATGGCCCACATTTGGTGGTCATGCCCAGAGATACAGAAATATTGGCTAACCATACAAACTATAATAAATACCCATTGATCCGTTGACCTACTTATTGGCCAGGCCAATGGAGAATATTGACCGCCCAATAAGAAAATTAATCTCCTTCATTCTTACAGCGGCTAGATGTGCGGTGGCCGCCTCATGGAAGAAGGTATCACCCCCCCCTCCCCTGCCCCCCGAGCAAACAGTAAAGAAAAGGATCCAGGAAGTAACGCTAATGGAAAAGCTTTCAACCTTTCTGAAAAGAACCACAACGTCCTTCTTCAAAATTTGGGAACCATGGCTGACCCAACCAATAAGGTAGAAACCCCCTTACATAAAAGAAAGACGACCTAGACATCAGAGAGAAAAGATGAAGGAGAGATACCTGGTGGACGGGATAGGAGGTCGAGAACCACCCCCCCCTTTACTCTCCCCCCTCTCCTTTCTTTTTCCCCTCTCTCTCGCCTGCCCTTTTCGGTCAAACAAAAGGATCGGAGGCCTGGCATGGCTTTCAATGTGAAAAACAAAAAACCCTGTATTAGGCTAAGATATATCTGCATGTATGTACAATGTATAAATGCCTAATAAAAAAATTTGAAACAAAAAAACAGCAGAAAAGGGAGAAGTTCATCCCAGGCTCTGTTCTCTGAAGCTACAAATTTTCTCAGCATAACTTTTAGCGTTCGATTAAATCTTTCCACCAATACGTCAGTCTGTGGATGGTAGACCGATGTCCGAACAGACTTGACCTCTAGTAATTTTAAGACATCCTGCATCAGTTTAGCCATAAAATTTGTACCTTGGTCTGTCAACATGACCTGGGGAAGTCCAACCCGTGAGAACAGCTCCAACAATTTGTTGGCTACTTGCTTCGCCGTTGCTGTCCTCAGGGGGAATGCCTCCGGATATCTTGTTGCATAGTCAACAATTACAAGAATAAACCTGTGTCCTTTCGCAGAAGGTTCTAGAGGTCCTACCAAGTCTACTCCAATCCTCTCAAAGGGAACTGATACCAAGGGTAGGGGAACCAAAGGGGCTGGTTTTTGTCCCTTCAGACTAGTTAGCTGGTGTTCAGGACATGCCGCACATAACTTAGCAATGTTACTATGCATCCCTGGCCAATAGAAAAGGGATGAAATACGGTCCAAGGTTTTATCCCTACCAAGTTGACCACCCCAAGGGACTGTATGGGCTAGGGTGAATACAGATTTAACAAATGCCTTGGGAACCAATATTTGTCTGGTGACCTCCCCTGTTTGTGTCTGCCTATTCACCCTATACAGGATATCATTTGACAATTCAAAATGGGGGAATACTATCACCCCCTGTGCATTCAATATCCGTTCATCAATTTTTACCACTTTATCATATTGTCTGGCAAGGACAGGGTCTTCTCTTTGCCTCTGGTGAAAATCAGAGAGGTATAGCTCTGGTAAATCCCCAGGACATATATCTCCCTCTTTCTGGCCATTCCCAGCCATTCTCTTGGCTATCAGTATGGCCATCTTGAGTCCCAGATTTCTGCAACCAGTCCTGTTTGTCATAGCGTCTTTGCCTCTGAGACTTTGCAACCCGGTGTCTACTGGGGAACAGGTCTGCCGAGAAAGGGAACAGTTTACCAGGTTTCTCCTGAGCCAGAGAAGGAGGCTGCTCCTGAGAGACTGGAGCCATTAGGTTTGAAAAGAAAGGCCAGTCAGGGCCGAGCAAAATGGGGGCAGGGAGCCAAGGAGCGACTCGTACTTCGATCCTGGCCTCCTGACATTTTACCTGTAGCAGTATTTTGGCCGTCGGATACCATTTTACATCGCTGTGTATACACTCTATACACCATGGGGAGTCAAAGGAAAGCACGCCAGGCGGTAACAGTTTCTGGAAGACCAGCGTTTTTCCAGAGCCTAAATCTACAAGGGCCTGGACGGTTTTACCCCCAATCTGGGCTGGAAGTAGCCAGGGATTGCAACTTTCTCTGGGGAAGGCCGAGGCGACTGTCCTGCTGAAGGAACAATCCATCTGTGGACAGTCCACCTGACGGTGACCTTGTTCTCCGCAGGCCGAACAGGGAGAGGGTTCCCTCGCCAGAGGGTGCCGCGGGTACCGCTCAGCTGGACCGGATACTGGAGACCAGGCATCATTGGGTCCTGTGTGCGACGTTCTCTGAAGTTCCTCTCATGTGGCGACGAGCCGCCATCAGGAAGTAGATGAGGGTCTCGGCGGTGCCTGGCGTTTGGACCTCTCCCTTGTTGGAAGGACTGCTCCTTTCGTGGCACTTGGTGGTTGCGTATTGAGGGGCCGTAGTTTCCCCGTTGGTCCGGTCTCCCTCTTTGGGCGTCTGCAAGCTCCGGTAAAGCCGGATCCGTCGGGTCCAAGACACTCGCCTTGTCCTCGGCCCCAAGGAAGTTCTCAACGAGTCGGACAGCCAAAGCTAGGGTATCAGCAGCATGGCGTTTTACCCAAGAGTGTGCGGAAGGGGTTATTACTTGTAGGAATTGTTCCAACACAACTTGTTCAAGAACAGTTTCCTTAGTGTGTTGCTCAGGTTGTATCCAGAGGGTATACAGGTCCAATAACCGCTGAGGTAGGACCCGGGGTCTCATCTTAGAGGTGTACTTCAGGTTCCGGAACTGCTGCCGGTAGGTCTCTGGGGTCAGATCTCAGCGATCCAGTATGGCGGCTTTTACTTGTTTGTAATCCATTGGCTGATCCGCTGGGAGGCCCTGATATGCAGCCTGGGCTTCTCCTATAAGGAGTGGGGCCAAAGCGATTGCCCAGCAGTGTGCAGACCAGCCCTGGGCTTCGGCAACCCTTTCAAACGTCAGTAGAAAAGCCTCTGGATCCTCGTTCGGAGTCATTTTCCTCAGGAGGACCAGGGTTTTTTTTGCAAGTTCTGGACTGGCAGACCCCTGGAATTGGGTCAGCTGCCTTGCCATTTGCTGCCTGCTGCTGGGTTTGGAGCTGGGTTAGCTGCTGCAATAGTCTTTAATCTCTCTCTGTCTGTAGTTGGGCCTGCTCCTGCAGTAACAGTCCCTGCTATCTGGTCTGCTCGCACAGAAACTCTTTTTAAAAAAATTCCATTTTTTTTTTCTTTTTAGTGTGTGTGGCCCTTCAACTGCAGGGGCCTCTCAACATCCCGGCACTTCTGACACCATATGTTGCAGGGTACATGCAACCACACGCGGGGTTTCTGGATAAGGCTTATTTATTGAGCCTTAAAAATACAGCACACTAAAACAAAACAGCTTCTTTTCAGCATACAAAAACAAAACAGCTTCTAGTATAAAAAATACATTACTCATGCTCAATCAATGTTAACGCCAAAAAATAACATTACAGATGCAGCGGCCGTTATACAAATATTTCTCAAATGTTTTCGTAAAGTCTGCTGTATTCCACGTGGCATTAACTTGTTAATCTTCCGTGAAGGCTGTCAATCACACGCATGTTTACCTTTGTTGATTTTCCATGATTACTTTTATTATGATTTCTTTGTGTGCAGTTTTGCATGTTTCTGCCAGACGGCAGTGAATCCCTTTGCCAAGGGCAAGCAGTGAGTTGTGTGTAGTCAATTTGCAGGTGTTTAAAAATTAGATAAAAAAGTGGCCAGAACAATCATCCATTGTAAAGTGACCTTGTTCGCTGAAGATGTAATTACATTTAGGCATTTCATAATTAAAATCTCTACAGTATACACAATGCTTGTCCCGTTATTCTACATTGCTATCCCTGCACTTGCAGAATGGACATCATGTTAAGTCAATTCATGTCAAGTCCTTATACCAAACCACAATGTAGTTACGCTTTTCTCATATTTTCTGCAATTAATGCTGTAACAGATAAGAAGGCGACTTTAGCAGAGATTTACGACTATATGATTGAAAAATATGAATTTTCACTGAACCAACGTGGCTGGAAGCATTTGATAAGACAAACATTAACTAATGAGGATTGCTTTTTTTGCCCAGCGCCTCCTCTGGGAGATACAAGAGGATATTGGTCTGTGCGCCCAGCTTTTGACAGTATGTTTGCTCATAGCGACAGCAAAAGAAGAAAGATCGGGTTTCATCCATTTAAGATTTGTACAGTATGTACATCCCGACCCTGCAGTATACAAATACCCAAACCGGCTTCCCAATACTACTGCAATAACGGGCCGACCGTGACCGAAAACATGGTGAGCAGCAATCCTTGCTACCTGGCCCCACCTCAATACCAGCTTCAGCAGGCCCCTGTCAACTATAATGCTGATTACATGAGTGATCCCGGCTGTTACGCACAATGCTGTACACCTCTGACATTGAGTCATCTCCACCCGGTTGGCAATGTATATAATGAAGATAAATATAATGCGGACAACATCAGTGACCCCAGCTTGTATGCACAGTACACCTCTGACATTGGATCATCTCCAACCGGTTGGCAAAGTTTATAATGAAGGTAAATATAATGTACTATACAGTATTAACTTTCATTCCCCGGGGAGGGCGCTAGATTTTTTTTGGGGGGGGGGCGCGGCAGTTATACAGGTCCCGCGCTCTCCTTCCAGGCATTTAAATTAAATGCTGGGGGATCGTGCAAAGCCTCCGTAATCCACTTACAGTATAGTACCTTCCCTTCCAGCAATGCGTCGTTGTGGTAACCCGGCGTCAAATTACCATGGCAACGTGATGTCACATGACCCTGCATGCAAAGTGGGGGGCGCTGGATTTGTCTTGGGGTGTGCGGGCAATTTCAGAGGCCCCCCGCTCTTCCCCGAGGCATTTAAATGAAATGCTGGGGGATTTCGTGAGGCTTCTGCAACTCTAAACTTACATAGACTCTACCGGCGTCACTCTTGTCCATGGCAACGACTCGTCAAATGACGCTGCGGGTCATGACCCCGTGGCGTCATTTGATGCCAAATCAGGTAAGGGGGGTGACCGAGCAGCAGAGGAGGAAAGGCAGGGGGCACAACTGCAAAAGCTGGTGCTCCCCTGGTGTACTGAATGCCTGCCATAGCCCGTCAATGCTTGTACTGTACACATGCGCACTTGAGCGTGACTTGGCGCATGTGCACCACCAGAATTTATAGCATAATTTTTTTAACAGAAACGTAACTGTGAAATCGAGCATCAAAAGATAAGGATGAAGTTTGATGGAACTCTAATATCGTATTTTTTTAAACGTTGCCTTTTTTACTTTTATACAGTCATTATTACTAGCTTCCCACTTTTAAAACTTTGCCACACTACAATATTATTTTGGACAACACACTATGAACTGTGATTCAATTACATGTCATAACCTGTAATAAAATTTCACACAGAGATGGTGATTGATTTTATTCCACTATTGTTAATGGAAAACATTAAGTGATGCTTTTTTTACATATTTAATCAATGTTAAGATATAGAAAATAACTACACTTGCAAACAGTTCAAACAGTTGTTTTCTAATCCTTCACAATCATCTGTACAGTTCTGTAAGACAGACCAATTGAGTTGCATCTCACATCTCCCCCACCCCCACTAAGCAAATTAATGGGACTACAATACTGTAGCTACTGTAGCTAAAGGTCTAAGAAGGTTTCATGATTTGTCTGCTTGTATAGAAATTAGCATTTCCTGGTGTAGCCAGGTCCCCTCTGGTTCTAGTATTGAAGGTCACTCCTTCAGGTCGTCAGTTTTTTAACACCCATTGTTTTATTTCATGTGATATAATAAAGTTTGTTTTAAATCATTCACTACACATCCAGATCTTGAACTTGAGTGCTATATTTGGGTTCTATCTCTATCTTCATTCTCCATTGTATGTATACCCAAAGCACCGTTCATTCATTACTTACATGAGGCAGCAGCAGGGGCTCCCCTACTTTTTGGCACTGTTTGTAGTCTAACAGATTTTCATTTCATAGGACACACTATAGGTAATATTCATTTTAAGGAATTAAAACCTTTACTGCCTTTCTATTACTAATGCACACTACAACTAAAATGGGAATGCAAACAGGTAATATAAAGGAAATTGAATAAATCAGATAATATGTGCAGATTGTAAAATCAATATAAATTGTTGAGCACATTTTTAAAAACTGAGATAACGATATCCTCTAACTTGTGAACCCTGTCGTCTTATGTTGGTGCAGTGAACCTGTGGGACTTCTATGGCATGAGGGTTTAGTTATTCGTCCTTAGAGTAGAGCTGTTTAGGGAGGCTGCAACTTGGACGTTCAGTTATACGTCAACTCACAGATGCTTTTAAGAAATCTTCAGCTCCTTGCTGATGGCTCAGTGAGACTAAAGCTCGGCTTCAGTTACAGTACTGCGATCCTTCTCAGCGCTTCTTAAGTAGCATTCATTTGCTAGTGGGGATGAAAATTCTTTGACTGTCAGTTGTGAAAAGTCAGAATTTTGCTTGAAATTACAGGGCAAATCATTTTAATTCAGTGTTACTGTACAGTATGTGATAACATTTTTAGTTGGACAAACAATTGATATTGTAGGAGAAGCTTTCGAGAGTTCTATTCTCTTCCAGAGAGAAGGTATTAAACTGGACTAACATGGCTACTTCTATTTAATTCAGCTTTGTTTACAAAGTTTGGCGCCTACATGAATATGTCCCTTGCGAGCCTTGTTTATCTCGGCTGAAAAGTCCTGAAACATTCAAATAATTTATCCCGTACCATTTTGAAAGCTGTGTTTTTTTCTATACATTCTGTATATTGTTTTTATCTTTGTAGTTGAGTCAGAATCACAACTTTAGGGTGCAGATGATAAGATTCGCATAATGTGCCTAGTCTGTGGGCTCATACAATATGTAACAGCAGTATTTCAGGTTCTAAGCTAAAACGATGTGGTAACCACAAGCTCATAGTGTCTGACTCTCCAGGGTTTCCATGACTTAGTGGCTACTGTGTGATAGGGTTTTTAAACTTGTGATCCTAGGGGAGATTGCGCTCTGTGCTCATATGGAGCGCTGAACGCAATCTGGCATGAGCAGGAATGGAAGAAGAGAACTCGTTCCTCTCAGCTCGCAACATCAGTGTCAGGATCCGTGATCCTCGGTGTGCTCCCCGCTTACCCCAACCCGCGACTGTGTGTTCCGTTTCTCTCGCCTCCTGCATCACATCTCACCTTCCGGCGAATACCAGCATTCCATCTAGGGGCTCGCGCATGCACACTCTGCACTAAATGCCGTCCCCGCTGGCCCCGTCTCCAGGCTACACTCGCGCGGATGCCACTGTCACGCAGCACGCACCCGCTATGAGCGGCACTTGCACACATGCACAGAACCTTCCTCGCTCCTCTGCCTATACTACACCTGTTGCTAATTCCTCTGTCTAATGGGATACACCTGTGCTGTCTCTACCAGCCAACCACATCCAGGCATACTCCTGAGTATACTCCAATATCATTGGACATTCTCCCTTTATACTGTATGCTCAGCTGCCACACTGGCAAATTGGCTCAGCATAAACCTTTCTTCTAGCGAAGTGTTCACTGCTGTCTTGCCATGCTTCCAGATCCTTGTTCTTGACTTTAGCTTTTCCTCCAGACTCTGCTCTTCTGTTCTTCTGACCTTGGCTACGTACGATGATCCGCACCTCTCCAATACAGACTTCGCCAAGTACCACGACGATCCATCTCTCTCCAATCCAGACCACGGTTACGTACCCCCTAGGATCCGCTACTCTCCAACACCGACCTTGGCAAGTATTATTGACCATCTAGATCTCTCCTACCCTGATCCGGCTCCCTCGACTAATCTACAGTCCAGACGCGCCCACGCGGCAGTGGGTTGGTGTTATATCAAATCCCCACCTCGGCCTCGCAGTCACACCTTGTTTGTGGTGAGTACTCCGTCATGATCATGTGATTGCTCAAAAGAGCCATTGTGGTCATTATGTGCCAGAGTGGCTGTGGCCCTCTGCTGTTGCAGGCCCCTGCGGCATGTGAAGGGTTAAAAAATGCATCCCTAAATCACACATCTTTAGATTATGTATTTATCATTTCTTTTACTGCCTAGTAATGTACCGTACAAATCAAAATCAATTGTGTAATCTTTTCTTATAGTTTAACACCCAGGCTTCAACAATCCCAAAGTATCTGAATTGCAGTAGATGGTTTTTCTCTTCAGTAATTAATTAAATTACTGAACCCTATTGATAGTAACTAACCTTCTCAATAGGACACCCCGCATCTTCCTTCTCAGTAAAGTTGACCTGTGTAAATCTAAACAATACAATTGATTTTAGTCCTTTTATAAGATGGTAAAAACAATGAATAATATTTAATGAGTAGATCGCAATATAGGAAACATTTCCCTGATGCTAACAGAAACCTGTGGATTTTTGTGTTTATTTGCATGATAATAGTATAATTTTGCCCATCAGGATATTTTAAAGATGCCACTGAGTTGTCAAGGCAGCTAAAAACAAAATGCTGCAGATGCACACTTGAAGCGCTAAATAGGTTGTAATTATATGCACAAACTGCTCTGCATGTGTGGGATTTGGTATGTAAGCAAATGCTTGAGTTTTCTGACATTTGAGACAGCGATAGTGTGGAGGCTGTGTCATTTAACAGTTCTGTTTTGCCTTGCATACCCGAGGTTCACAGCTGAGATGGTGAGGGGTCTCCAGGCATTGCTCAGTGTTACAAAAAGTAATTCTGTCCGTGAAAATGAAATAATAAATCATAAACTAAGACAAATTTGTTCTTTGGACCCAGCACAAAGATTATCACACCGTAGTATCTCCATCATAAATTGGTAATATGTAAGGCCTGGTCCCTTCTCAGGGCACAAACCGCTGGTCTGGGGAACACAGCCTGGATTTTGTCCTCTGCTGCCAGAAACTGCAGGAGTGAAGCCAGAAATATAGAACATAATGACATACTGTATTTCCAACCAGCTAAAGTGACTACAGTATTTAGAGAACTAAGACTCGAAAAGCATAGTTGGCCTCTCCAAAAGTTACAACCTCAAACTCCCTCTAGTTATCCCCACAGCCCACTTCAAACATGAATAAACAAAAAAAGTATTGCTGGGAAAGACTGTAGAGTTGGGTTATCCCGAGGGTTAGAAGGCTACAGACATAACATATTGCTGCAGTGTGATGCCCTGTGGATTTTGGCTGCTTTTGTTTTCTTTATTCAAATAACAGGATGCTGTAGAGGTTAGGGATGTATGGAGATGCTTTACATCATTAACTAATGTACCATGTTTGTTTTCAGGGGCACCTGATACACAATGTGCTGCCATAGCTGTGTGAATCTTACATTCATGCATATGTGTTTCTCTAAATCAAATGTTCCCGTTTCAGAACTACTTTCTGGACTGTTTTTTTTTTTAAATGTTTTGTTCTATACGTGCACAAAATGCCAGACACACATAACAATTTACAAAGACTGAATAAAGTAGGGCATTAATATGCTCACCATTAAGCCTTCTAGAATGTAGGGTGTATTGGTATATAAATAAGGAGAGTGCTGTACAATAGACAGACTAAAAAAGTTTGGATTAGGATTTCAATCAGTACTGCTTCTTGCGGTCGTGAAACGTACGTCGGATTTTACTGACGTCACCGTAGTGACGTCATCAGGGAGCGCACGAGTGGAGCTGTGAGAAGGGCCGCATCGGAGTACCTCAGTCTCAGCAGGTCATATCTGTCTGGAAATCAAGTCCAGTGGCTACTATATATAAACATACCCCTGTGTGCTAATGATATATATACCGCACACTCCCAATGGGAGTCCCATGGCATTTCATGTAACGCCATACACTCGTCCTATATACTCTGGTCTAATAGTGTGTGAAGCAGGATGATACTAAGTGTTGTGATATCATTTTTCACAGAACACTTTTTTGCAGTGCAATTGGGTTACCTGTTTAAACTATAGCAAGCAGGTTGTTAACTGTTTAACAATAGTATACGATATCTGCAATAGCTGTTACCAACATTGAGACTTGTATTTGAGTGACTTCTACAGATTCAGTATAACTAATGAGTACTAAGGACATATACACACCACTTGAAGTTTATATCTGAGTCTTTTGGCATTTGGATATATATATATATATATTATTCATCATTGTGACAAAAACATAGATGATATTTGGTTCTCTATCCTCCCTTGTTTATGTTCCCTCATACTTTAGGGGACTAAGACAGATTTTATGTCAGACATTGATTCACAATTACCTCCACTCTTGCGGTATTTCCCTGTTAATTTTATCCAAGACACATTGTCTTTTATGCATATATGCAATAAAGGATTTTGTTTATATTAGTGAGTGGCTATATACAGTAGGGATCATACCCTAGGATTGAATACTTCCTATCCCTTTAATGTTTATAGTGAGTGCACATATCACCTGAGATCAGACTCCAAAAGATGGTTCATGGTCCCAAGGCTCAACAAAGTATCCGTCCGTTCCTCTTTCTCTTACCGTGCACCCCAAAACTGGAACAACCTACCAGAGACTCTCACATCCACCACCAGTTTAAGTTCTTTCAAATCTAAGGCTGTCTCACATTTTAATCTGGTCTGTAACTGTTTCATATGCCCATAATATATATTTTCTTTAACTGTGCATGCAATGTCTTGTATATAATGTATACCCTGTTCATTTATGTAACTGTATTTGTAACCATGTATTATTTGTCTTAACTCTGTGCCCAGGACATACTTGATAACGAGCGGTAACTCTCAATGTATTACTTCCTGGTAAAATATTTTATAAATAAATAAATAAAATAAATAACATAGGTTTCTTTTGGTTGCTATGTTAACCCACTTTAATATCACTCCCATATGCACCCTATTAATGTACACATTTATTACACCTTAGGAGAGTGGCAGTATTTCGAATCATTTGTTTAAGAGCAGCAAATCAGTTTTATATACATGTAACACCTTTATCCACCACCCCCCCTCCAAGGGAGATCTGTTCTTCCTTGATAACTGTCACATACCCCAGTGTAATGGTGCATACCTGTGAGGTAACAGCAGGCTGAGCGCACCATTGGGTGGTATAGAAGAGTCAATAGGACAGGGATTCAGCAGTTTCGCTCTCCTGGTGCAGCGCCTGCAGCTTGCTGCAGTCCTGTTAGGAACAAATGTTTTCTCCCACAAACACTCCTTCATATGAATACACAGCAGCCAGGTGTGGGCACAACTGTGTTTTATTCCATCCACTCCAACCTTCTCTTTCTGCCCTGCACTGGCACCCAAGGGGCCTGAGGCCCCAAGAGCCCATCCTTAGTCCTCTCACCCCCTGATGAGGTGAGGTGGTGTTGCTCCCACTCCTCAGAGGGAAGGGACAGAACCCACACAATTTAGTGGAGAACCAAGCTAGGATAATATATATAATGTATACCAACTCTTATCTTTTATTGTTGCTGATAAAAGCTGCTTAAGATTTCATGAAGGACTATATTTGCCCTTTGTGGGCTGTATATTTTCAGGACTTTGCATCAAAGGATACTTTTCCTAAACTATACATGTATGCTGGACATATTTGTCTGCTTGCTGGTATAGCTTTGAACATCAGTTCAACATTTTAGCATTTTTGCAATTGTGAAAGTGTTATGTTCTACTCTGTTCTCACTATTAGATCTGATCTTTGTACTGTATGGGTGCATTGTGTAACAAGTGCTTTTACATTCTGCCTTTAGATATATATCTGTTCCATTATTACAACAGAGATTATTAGTCTGAGATATTCAGATTCAGGGTGTTTAGTGAGTAGTTTCCCATAGACATAATATTAAGTCTATTTATCCATGACCAGACGGTCTTTTTGATCTTAGGGTCTTTAGTTACCCAGAGCTATTTATCCCTTGGGAATTATTCTTATTGCAATAGAGCTTGTGGTTTACAGCTTTCATTAAGAAGTTGGATTTATTGCATCATCATTATACGCTCAGTAGGGCCCAGTGTGCTTTCTGTGTTTTTTTTTAATCATTTTCTTATGTATGATGTTAGACTTTAATAAAATTGTGCTATATCTTTTTCGATATTGTGAGTGCTCTCTATGAGACTTCTTTTTCTTTGTTTGTGTGATTATTATGCTCTGTCCCTGAGCACCGATTGGCATATTTTATTATTTAGTGGAATTTATTACCAATCCTACTGATACCAAGTGATTATACAGTAGGTGTGTATGCGGTATCTGTCTGTTTGTGAGATATATATATTCAAAAACGAATAGATGATACCATTCTGTGGCTAATGAAACACCGCCGGAAGAAGAGATCAGTGAATCTCGAAAGCTTGCACAAATAGAAGCATTTTGTTAGCCACAGAACGGTATCGTCTATTCGTGTTTGATTATTAAGCTCGGCTAACATGATACAGATACCTCTCATATACATATATATATATATATATATATATACACATATATATACACACATATACAGTATATATACACACATATAGAGTTAGGTCCAGAAATAATTGGATACTGACACAAGTTCCATCATTTTGGCTCTGTACGCCACCACAATGGATTTGAAATGAAACAACCGAGATGCAATAGAAGTGCAGACTTTCAGCTTTAATTCAAAGGGTTGAACAAAAATATCATATGAAACGTTTAGGAATTGCAACAATTTTCATACATAGTCCCCATATTTCAGGGGCTCAAATGTAATTGGACAAATTAACACAATCATAAATAAAATGTTCATTTTTAATACTTTGTCGAGGATCCTTTACAGGCAATGACTGCTTGAAGTCTGAATATTCCACTTCTTTGCCTTAAAAACTCCTGGGTTGCTTTCACAGTCTGTTTTGGGCCATTGTCCATCTGTAAAGTGAAGCGCTGTACAATCAACTTCGCAGAATTTGGCTGAATCTGAGCAGACAATACATCCCTATACACTTCAGAATTTATCCGGCTGCTTCTGTCTTCTGTCACATTATCAATAAACACTACTGACCCAGTGCCATTGGAAGCCATTCATGCCCATGCATCACACTGCCTCACCGTGTTTTACAGATGATGTGATATGCTTTGGATCATGAGCCGTTACAAGCCTTCTTCATACTTTTTTCTTCCCATCATTCTGGTACAAGTTGATCTTCGTTTCATCTGTCCAAAGAATGCTGTTCCAGAACTGGGCTGGCTTTTTTAGACATTGTTTGGCAAAGTCTAATCTGGCATTTCTATTCCTGAGGCTTATGTATGGTTTGCACCTTGTGGTGAACCCTCTGTATTTGCTCTCATGAAGTCTTCTTTTTATGGTCGACTTGGATATTGATATTCCTACCTCCTGGAGAGTGTTCTTCACTTGGCTGGATGTTGTGAATGGGGTTTTCTTTACCATGGAAAGGATCCTATGATCATCCACCACTGTTGTCTTCCGTGGATGTCCAGGCCTTTTTGTGTTGCAGAGCTCACCAGTGCTTTCTTTTTTCTCAGAATGTACCAAACGGTTGATTTGGCCATTCCTAATGTTCCTGCTATCTCTCTGATGGATTTTCTTTTTTTTGGCAGCCTAAGGATGCCCTGTTTCACTTGCATTGAAAGCTCCTTTGACCGCATGTTGTGGGTTCACAGCAACAGCTTCCAAATGCGAATGCCACACCTGGAATCAACTCCAGACCTTTTACCTGCTTAATTGATGGTGAAATAACAAAGGAATAGCCCACACCTGTCCATGAAACAGCTTTTGAGTCAATTGTCCAATTACTTTTGGTCCCTTGAAAAAGAGGGTGCTACATATTAAAGAGATTAATTCCTAAACCCTTCCTCCAATTTGGATGTGAAAACCCTCAAATTAAAGCTGATTGACTGCACTTTTAGCCCATATTCATTATTTAATTGTAACTTGAATTTATTTTGCTACACAGCCGAAATAACAAAACTTGTATCAGTGTCCAAATATTTCCGGACCTAACTGTGTATATATATATATATATATATATATATATATATATATATATATATATATATATATATATATATATATATATATGCAATAAGCGCTACAAAGAACTAATATCAATATTCATGAAAAACACCACGATAAGATTATACACTTCGATAATAATCAAATAACAGAAATAAACAACCTGGATGAGGTGCTACCTGAGTGAATACTATCCCTATTTCAGTGCTGCCAATTACTGTAGGTCCTCGACAACAGAGATGCCGAGAAGAAATGGATGCTGGAAATGACCTGGCGCAGAGACAAGGGAAGAAAAATAGGGGGGGAGGGGGGGAGAGAAAAAGAACTAGGTCTTGAACACAAGGTGAGAGATGCACTTACAACAGGTAGAATGCTTCCACTTTCTATTGTGGAACTGGATCTAGAATCTCCTATAGTGTTGATTGCGACGTGCTGCAGGATCAACAGGGCAAAGATTTCCAAATAACCCCACCAGTGCTGGAACTGGATCTTTCAAATAGGGTAATATAAACCCCATGTGTCCTTGTTGGGAGTGATATTAGTGGAACAGGATATATAGGATCAATAATACCATCAACTAAGGGGTATATTTAAATAGGTGAGGTATTCCAAAGGAGTGTAAATAATGCTATTTATTAAAAATATTTAGGAACCTTAATCATAAGGTAAAACACATTAAAAAGCATACATAAAAAAATAGCTAAAAAAAAAATAGAAGATTTGTATGAGCCAAGTCTCTCACACTTAACTCATGGATATAGGGAATCAGATCAGCAATAGTCCTGTATAGCTGTATCACAGTCTCTTATCAAGCTTATACAGTAGCTCTCTGCCTGGTACCTGTGTCTCTGGAATATAACTAAACTTGGCTGACAATTTTATGACTTAGAGAGAAAAAAACTAATCTAAAAAGATATTTAAAATATACCTGAATATACAGTATAACACACTCATAATTTAATTTCCCAAAAACTTAGACAGACGATAGTCATATCAAAAGATTCAGGTGAGTTTGTCGAATGTAACGAGACTAATTTTAACACGCTTGCCCCTATGTTTGAGCGACAGATGGGTATCTGTCCCTGGCCACCTAAACATGAAGGGTTTGGCATCATTTGATTTGTTTACAAAAGAAAAAAAAGAACAGCGTAACCTGGGTTGATACACTTAAATAAGTGAAACCGTGAACACTAACAAGTATTTCCCTGCAGCCTGGTAACTCTATCACCCTGTGACAGGGTAAACAAAAGCCACCAGTTATATGCCTGAAAAACCTATGTCTAGTCTGCAGTGCAGCACTGGCTAGGTTAACTTCAGCTGGGAACCTCAGGACAATTAGTTGGATCCCAGCTGCCTAATCAAGGTGTGTTAAAACCCAGGCTGTAGACAGATGGAGGCTGTCTGTTGAGGAGTGAGGAGTAAGCTGCTAAAGAGATTGCTAAAGAGATTTCCTGATACAAGGTCTGATTAGAAAAGTAGATGAATTGTGAACTGTCTGTCCCCTGCATAGAAAGGGGCAACTGCCATATACACTGTCTGCTAAAGAGAAACTGTTTTTGTCTGTCTGCTAAAGAAAAGCCATTTTCCTTTTGTTGCTGATGAAAAGCTATGTTTGTTTTGTGTGCTGTATATTTTTCAAGGCTAAATAAATAAGCCTTGTCCAGAAACCCATGTGTGTAGTTGCATGTACCCTGCAACATATGGTGTCAGAAGTGGGATTTGATTTTTTTCAAAAGGCTCCTGCAGTTAAAGGGCCACACACACACACACAAGAATGGAAGAAATGTTGAAAGTGTTTCTGTGCGAGCAGGCCCGGCTGCAAGCGGAGAGAGATGAAAGACTACAAACAGCACAGGATGAGCGGATTGCCAAGTTGACCCAATTCCAGGGGTCTGCCAGTCCAGAACATGCAAGCAAACCCCCGGTACTCCTGAGGAAAATGGCTCCGGACGAGGATCCAGAGGCTTTTTTACTGATTTTTGAAAGAGTTGCAGAAGCTCAGGGCTGGGCTACAGATCGCTGGGCAACTGCTTTGGCCCCGCTCCTCATAGGAGAAGCCCAGGCCTCATATCAGGGTCTCCCAGCAGATCAGGCCATGGACTACCGACAAGTAAAAGCCGCCATACTGGATCGCTTAGGTCTTACCCCAGAGACCTACCGGCAGCAGTTCCGGAACATGAAGTACACCGCTAAGATGAGACCCCGGGTTCTCGCTCAGCGATTATTGGACTTATGTACGCGCTGGATACAACCCGAGGGGTGCACTAAGGAGGCAATTCTTGAGCAGGTGGTTCTGGAACAATTTATATAATACCCCCTTCCGCACGCTCGTGGGTAAAACGCCACGCTGCTGAAACCCTAGCTTTGGCGGTCCGACTCGTGGAGAACTTCCTTGGGGCTGAGCAGCAGACGAGTGTCCTGGAACCAACTCCACCGGTACTTGCGGACGCCCAAAGAGGGAGGTCGGATCAATGGGGAACCTACGGCCCGTCACGGAACCGCCAAATCCAACGGAAGGAGCAGTCATTCCAGAAAGGACGGAATCCAAATGCTGGTCCCCGTAGAGACCCTCATCTCTTTCCGGATGTCGTCTCGTCGCAAAGTGAGAGGAACTTCCGAGGACGTCGCCCACAGGACCCACCAGATGCCTGGTCTCCAGTAACCGGTCCAGCGGAGCGCTATCCAAAGCCCCCTCCTGCGAGGGAACCCTCCCCATGTTCCACCTGCGAGGAACAAGGCCACCGGTATGTGGACTGTCCACTGATGGATTGTTCATTCAGCAGAACCGTCGCCTCGGCTTTTACTGGGGAAAATTACAAGCCCTGGCTACTTCCAGCCCTGATTGGGGGAAAAAACGTCCAGGCCCTTGTAGATTCGGGCTCTGGGAAAACTCTGGTCCTCCAGGAACTGTTACCGCCCAACGTGTGTTCTTTTGACTCCCCATGGAGCATAGAATGTATACACGGCGATGTAAAATGCTATCCGATGGCCAAAATCCGGCTACAGGTAAAAGGTCAGGAGGCTTACCTCAAAGTAGGAGTCGCTCCTTGGCTCCCTGCCCCCGTTGTGCTCGGACGGGACTGGCCTTTCTTTTTGGACCTAATGGCCCCAGTCTTTCATGAGGAGCCTCCTTCTAGGGCTCAGGAGAACCCTGGCAAACTGTTCCCTTCTCGGCAGACCTTTTTCCCAGTAGACACCTGGTTCAAAAGACTCGGAAGCAAAGACGCTTGGACAAACAGGACTGGATGCAGAAATCTGGGTCTCAAGGTGACCATTCTAGTAGTCAGAGGTCACAAGTGATGGCTGGGGATGGCCAAAGGGAGGGGGATATGGGCCCTGGAGATTTACCAGACCTGCACCTCCCTGACTTTCACCAGAAAAAAAGGGAAGACCCAGTCCTTGCTAGACAGTATGACAAGGTGGTGAAAATTGATGTACAGATTTTAGATGCACAAGGGGTGATAGTATTCCCCCAGTTTGAGTTATCAAAGGATATCCTATATAGGGTGAATAGGCAAACACAAACAGGGGAGGTCACCAGACAGATATTGGTTCCCAAGGCGTTTGTTAAATCTGTGTTCACTCTAGCCCATACTGTCCCTTGGGGTGGTCACCTGGGCAGGGATAAAACATTGGACCGTATTTAATCCCGATTCTATTGGCTAGGGATGCATAGTGATATTGCTAAGCTATGTGCAGCATGTCCGGAGTGCCAGTTAACTAGTCCAAAAGGACAAAAACCAGACCCTTTGGTTCCTCTACCCTTGGTGTCAGTTCCCTTTGAGAGGATTGGGGTAGACTTGGTAGGACCTCTAGAACCTTCTGCGAAAGGACACAGGTTTATCCTTGTCATAGTTGATTATGCGACAAGATATCCTGAGGCGTTCCCCCTGAGAACAGCAACGGCGAAGCAAGTAGCCAACAAGTTGTTGGAACTGTTCTCACGGGTTGGACTTCCCCAGGTTATGTTGACAGACCAAGGTTCAAATTCCATGGCTAAACTGATGCAGGATGTCTTAAAGTTACTAGAGGTCAAGTCTGTTCGGACATTGGTCTACCATCCACAGACTGACGGATTGGTGGAAAGATTTAACCGAACTCTCAAAGGGATGCTGAGGAAATTTGTAGATTCATAGAAGAGAGCCTGGGATGAACTTCTCCCTTTTCTGCTGTTTGCAGGCCTCCATGGGATTCTCTCCATTTGAATTGCTCTATGGCCGCCAACCCCGGGGTATCCTAGACCTCCTAAAGGAGTCCTGGGAGGAACAGCAGTCCCCTTCTAAGAATACCCTGCAATATGTACTAGACCTTAGGAAGCGCCTAGATGTGGTCGGCCATTTTGCCAGGGAGAATCTTAGATCAGCCCAGGACAGTCAGGAGAGACATTACAATCAGAATGCTCACATGAGAGTGTTTCACCCAGGAGACCAGGTGATGTTATTGTTACCCAGTTGCGAGAGTAAACTCCTGGCCAAATGGCAGGGCCCATTCGAAGTACTCCGCCGTACGGGTGATGTGGATTACGAGATCACTCAACCAGGGTCCAGGAAGGGTAAATAAATTTACCATGTGAACTTGCTGAAACCCTGGAAGATGCAGCGGTCTCTATTCATCCACCCGGTGGAGGAGGAAACGGACTTGGGTCCTCAGCCTCCACGGGAGAACATCGTGAGTGACGATAAAATCCCAATGGGTAAACAGTTGTCCTCTGAACATAAAGGGGACTTGTTAGCAATAATTACTCAATTCCAGGATGTTTTTTCTGACTTACCAGGACAAACTAACTTAATTTCCCATGCAATCGAGACAGCACCTGGGGGTAAAAGTACGTTCCCGTCCTTATAGGTTGCCTGAAAGTCGTAGGGCTCTGGTAGAGAAGGATGAACAAGAAATGTTACACTTAGGAGTGATTGAGGAATCATGCAGTGAGTGGTGTAGTCCACTAATTATGGTCCCTAAACCCAATGGGAAGGTAAGATTTTGTGTGGACCTCCGAAAGGTCAATGCGGTATCCAAGTTTGACGCATATCCGATGCCAAGGGTGGACGAATTAATTGACGCCCTTGGTAACGCGGAATATATATCCACGTTGGACTTGACAAAAGGATACTGGCAAATACCCTTAGAGGAAAAGTCCAAATGCAAAACAGCCTTTGCCACTTTGTTTATACCAGTTTGTGACAATGCCATTTGGACTGCATGGAGCCCAAGTCACATTTCAGAGACTCATGGATAAGGTACTGAGGCCCCATAGGACTTATGCCGCAGCCTACCTAGATGACATTGTCATTTATAGTAAACACTGGCGGACCCATCTAAATAGGCTGAAAGCTGTCCTCAAATCTCTAAGAGAGGCAGGGCTCACAGACAACCCTAAGAAATGTTCCTTGGGTAAAGCGGAAACCAAATATTTAGGGTATGCAGTGGGAGGTGCAAAAAGTAAGGCCACTAGCCGACAAGGTAGCTGCCCTGAAAGAAGTTCCGACCCCCCAAACAAAAACGCAGGTACGCTCTCTGCTGGGTTTAGCAGGGTACTACCGGCGGTTCATCCCCAACTATTCGGAAGTGGCAGCCCCTTTAACGGACCTCACAAAAAAGTGTGCCCCTACACAAGTGGTGTGATCAAGGGATTGTCAGAGAGCCTTTGAGGACATAAAAAGGTGTCTATCAGAGGGTCCCATCCTTAGAAGCCCAGACTTCAACAGCCCTTTTATAGTGCAAAGAGATGCATCAGAGATAGGGCTAGGGGCAGTGTTGTCACAACAGTTTGAGGGAGTTGAACATCCTATCCTTTTCCTGAGTAGGAAATTGTTCCCAAGGGAAAAAAAACTACTCAGTGATTGAGAAAGAGTGCCTCGCAGTAAAGTGGGCAATCGAGGCTTTGAGGCATTACCTGGCAGGAGTCCATTTTACTTTGGTGACGGATCATGCTCCACTGAAGTGGTTAAATAGCATGAAGGATTCCAATGCTAGATTGACTAGGTGGTATATGGCCCTCCAACCCTTCTCATTTGAGATTCAGCATAGGTCGGGAAAAGAGAACGCAAATGCTGACTTCTATTCTAGAGAAGGGGTGGATGGTCGGGCTTCAGCCGTGCGTAGCCCCAGCCACACACTAACAGGGGAGGAATGTGACAGGATAAACAAAAGCCACCAGTTATATGCCTGGAAAACCTATGCCTAGTCTGCAGTGCAGCACTGACTAGGTTAACTTCAACTGGGGACCTCAGGACAATTAGTTGGATCCCAGCTGCCTAATCAAGGTGTGTTAAAACCCAGGCTGTAGACAGATGGAGGCTGTCTGTTGAGGAGTGAGGAGTAAGCTGCTAAAGAGATTGCTAAAGAGATTTCCTGATACAAGGTCTGATTAGAAAAGTAGATGAATTGTGAACTGTCTGTCCCCTGCATAGAAAGGGGCAACTGCCATATACACTGTCTGCTAAAGAGAAACTGTTTTTGTCTGTCTGCTGAAGAAAAGCCATTTTCCTTTTGTTGCTGATGAAAAGCTATTTTTGTTTTGTGTGCTGTATATTTTTCAAGGCTAAATAAATAAGTCTTGTCCAGAAACCCGCGTGTGTAGTTGCATGTACCCTGCAACACACCCACCGAGAGAAAGTCCAATAGAAAAGAAAATATCAATGGCGCAAAGAAAAGGCAAAATGTGAAAAGGATTGTACAAGAAATACTGTGGCTGGATCACACAATGGGGCGAAATCCACGTGAGGATCCACGCTTCTAGGAAAAATGGATCTCCCGGACCTTCAGACACAACGTCAGGAACATACAGTATGTGGGACAGAGAAAAGGCCGACATAGCGTAAT
This sequence comes from Ascaphus truei, assembly GCF_040206685.1. Taxonomy (NCBI): domain Eukaryota; kingdom Metazoa; phylum Chordata; class Amphibia; order Anura; family Ascaphidae; genus Ascaphus; species Ascaphus truei. The sequence goes on along the minus strand of NC_134485.1, from coordinate 404,231,352 downwards.
CCGATTTAATACAAAAATGCTAACTCGAGCATAAAACTTATCGCATTCACATTTTAGCGCTAGCGCATTAATAGTACAACCGACTTAAATCATGGGCAACTGGAACCTTGTCCTCCTCGGTCAGCACCAGGTGAGTGTCCTCTCATGGGTATGTGCATCATACACTCATGACTTCAGCGTCATGTTGTGGTAGATAGTAGAGAGATGCCCTCAGCCTCTGACAGGAGCAGGATTGCTGAGTTTCACTAGACTGCCTGTGGTTTGCATTTTTGCCTCACATCATTTATCCTGCTCCTTCTGACTTTGCTATATACTCACCATTTTGGTTGTTCACTAATACCCTATTGAACTGTTTGTGTGGGGGTTATTCAGTCTCTTTGTGGGACTTGACGTTTTTATTATGGGTCTGGGGGACAGGGAAATCTGTTCCATTGGAGAGAGGGGGAACGGGCCTGATGAAGGGGTGTTCCCCGAAATGTTACGTTGCCCCCCTGCTGCTTCCCCATTGTTTGTACCCACCTATGTGTTGTCTTGACCCTACGGTGTTTGTACCTTATTCACTGCCCTCTCCCCCCTCCATTATTCCCTTTGTTTTTGCCTGTTTTATTATTGCATGTTATCAATTTTTGATGTAGTGGGTGTGGTTCTTATACTGGTGGTATGTGTTACATATTAAATGTCATTACATTTCTTCTTGGCATTATCCCTTTTCATTTGTTCTATTATCTAAAGACAGTGTGTGCTGGGCTTTGTGTTATTTAGATAGTAGATAGTGTTTGAGTTCAAACTGGACAGAACAATCTGTGCACCCTCACTGATCTGTCAGCTGGAACTGTTAGCTCATGTGCAGTCAACACCCTATGCATTTCAATGCAGCTACAGTGAAACGGATAGGGTGTTGACTGTGCATGAACTAAGAGCTCCAGCAGATAGATCAGTCAGGGCACAGAGATCGCTCTGTCCGGTTTGAACTCAAACCCTCTCTACTATCTACCACCACGTGCTGCGGAAGCACGAATGCTTCTGTCAGACTCTAAGGCCGTGTCCAGGCTGAGAGCTCTGTGACGTCAGGCGCTGAATAAACAGGGGCGATTTCTGTCCAATTGAAAATGTGTAGATGTGAAGGGGGGGTGCGTGTCGGGAACGTGGCCATGATGTCACAGAGCTGGTTCGCCCTCATAGGGCAAACCGCTCACGCGACGCGGCCATCGTGCTACAAATTCAAATATATTTGTCTCTGCAAGCTGCTGAGCGCAGAGCTCTCACAACATGTGCACTCTGGACCAACACATTGCCGTAATGTATTAATCGTGCTGAGCATGAGTGCACACGCGCTCTCAGCTTCACCCTGAACGTGGCCTAAGAGCTTGCAGCAGTGAGCAGACAATGGCCTGACAGTTATGTGGGACCAAGATTCATTCTTGTCTCCCAAAAGCTTCTCCCAAATTGCCTAAAGCCTTACTAACCAGTTCCCCTTATCAGTTTAATATCAAAGTCTTTACTGGAAAACTGGCACAAGAATATCTAATAAAATACCAAATCAACTGTTAAGTTCACCAGTTTAGCCACACAGATACTTTGATATACAGTATAGACATCAATACGGGTATTGACTTAAACCTATAAAATTTGGGGAGAGAAAAATAAAACCTACCCTGGACATATACACATACAGAAAAACCGACGTACACTAATGTACAGACACTCAGAAATAGAAAAGCACAAACATAAATAAATAAGCGAACACACACAGAAAGACATACAGTACATAGGCATACATACAGGCATACAGTATATACATAGGCATACATACATACAGGCATACAGTATATACATAGGCATACATACATACATACATACATACATACATACATACATACATACATACATACATACAGGCATACAATTAGGTCCAGAAATAATTGGACACTGACACAATTTCAATAATTTTGGCTCTGTACGCCACAACAATGGATTTGAAATGAAACAACCGAGATGCAATAGAAGTGCAAACTTTCAGCTTTAATTCAAATGGTTGAACAAAAATATCATATGAAACGTTTAGGAATTGCAACAATTTTCATACATAGTCCCCATATGACATTGTCATTTATAGTAAACACTGGCGGACCCATCTAAATAGGCTGAAAGCTGTCCTCAAATCTCTAAGAGAGGCAGGGCTCACAGACAACCCTAAGAAATGTTCCTTGGGTAAAGCGGAAACCAAATATTTAGGGTATGCAGTGGGAGGTGCAAAAAGTAAGGCCACTAGCCGACAAGGTAGCTGCCCTGAAAGAAGTTCCGACCCCCCAAACAAAAACGCAGGTACGCTCTCTGCTGGGTTTAGCAGGGTACTACCGGCGGTTCATCCCCAACTATTCGGAAGTGGCAGCCCCTTTAACGGACCTCACAAAAAAGTGTGCCCCTACACAAGTGGTGTGATCAAGGGATTGTCAGAGAGCCTTTGAGGACATAAAAAGGTGTCTATCAGAGGGTCCCATCCTTAGAAGCCCAGACTTCAACAGCCCTTTTATAGTGCAAAGAGATGCATCAGAGATAGGGCTAGGGGCAGTGTTGTCACAACAGTTTGAGGGAGTTGAACATCCTATCCTTTTCCTGAGTAGGAAATTGTTAACAAGGGAAAAAAAACTACTCAGTGATTGAGAAAGAGTGCCTCGCAGTAAAGTGGGCAATCGAGGCTTTGAGACATTACCTGGCAGGAGTCCATTTTACTTTGGTGACGGATCATGCTCCACTGAAGTGGTTAAATAGCATGAAGGATTCCAATGCTAGATTGACTAGGTGGTATATGGCCCTCCAACCCTTCTCATTTGAGATTCAGCATAGGTCGGGAAAAGAGAACGCAAATGCTGACTTCTATTCTAGAGAAGGGGTGGATGGTCGGGCTTCAGCCGTGCGTAGCCCCAGCCACACACTAACAGGGGAGGAATGTGACAGGATAAACAAAAGCCACCAGTTATATGCCTGGAAAACCTATGCCTAGTCTGCAGTGCAGCACTGACTAGGTTAACTTCAACTGGGGACCTCAGGACAATTAGTTGGATCCCAGCTGCCTAATCAAGGTGTGTTAAAACCCAGGCTGTAGACAGATGGAGGCTGTCTGTTGAGGAGTGAGGAGTAGGCTGCTAAAGAGATTGCTAAAGAGATTTCCTGATACAAGGTCTGATTAGAAAAGTAGATGAATTGTGAACTGTCTGTCCCCTGCATAGAAAGGGGCAACTGCCATATACACTGTCTGCTAAAGAGAAACTGTTTTTGTCTGTCTGCTGAAGAAAAGCCATTTTCCTTTTGTTGCTGATGAAAAGCTATTTTTGTTTTGTGTGCTGTATATTTTTCAAGGCTAAATAAATAAGTCTTGTCCAGAAACCCGCGTGTGTAGTTGCATGTACCCTGCAACACACCCACCGAGAGAAAGTCCAATAGAAAAGAAAATATCAATGGCGCAAAGAAAAGGCAAAATGTGAAAAGGATTGTACAAGAAATACTGTGGCTGGATCACACAATGGGGCGAAATCCACGTGAGGATCCACGCTTCTAGGAAAAATGGATCTCCCGGACCTTCAGACACAACGTCAGGAACATACAGTATGTGGGACAGAGAAAAGGCCGACATAGCGTAATCCGATTTAATACAAAAATGCTAACTCGAGCATAAAACTTATCGCATTCACATTTTAGCGCTAGCGCATTAATAGTACAACCGACTTAAATCATGGGCAACTGGAACCTTGTCCTCCTCGGTCAGCACCAAGTGAGTGTCCTCTCATGGGTATGTGCATCATACACTCATGACTTCAGCGTCATGTTGTGGTAGATAGTAGAGAGATGCCCTCAGCCTCTGACAGGAGCAGGATTGCTGAGTTTCACTAGACTGCCTGTGGTTTGCATTTTTGCCTCACATCATTTATCCTGCTCCTTCTGACTTTGCTATATACTCACCATTTTGGTTGTTCACTAATACCCTATTGAACTGTTTGTGTGGGGGTTATTCAGTCTCTTTGTGGGACTTAATGTTTTTATTATGGGTCTGGGGGACAGGGAAATCTGTTCCATTGGAGAGAGGGGGAACGGGCCTGATGAAGGGGTGTTCCCCGAAATGTTACGTTGCCCCCCTGCTGCTTCCCCATTGTTTGTACCCACCTATGTGTTGTCTTGACCCTACGGTGTTTGTACCTTATTCACTGCCCTCTCCCCCCTCCATTATTCCCTTTGTTTTTGCCTGTTTTATTATTGCATGTTATCAATTTTTGATGTAGTGGGTGTGGTTCTTATACTGGTGGTATGTGTTACATATTAAATGTCATTACATTTCTTCTTGGCATTATCCCTTTTCATTTGTTCTATTATCTAAAGACAGTGTGTGCTGGGCTTTGTGTTATTTAGATAGTAGATAGTGTTTGAGTTCAAACTGGACAGAACAATCTGTGCACCCTCACTGATCTGTCAGCTGGAACTGTTAGCTCATGTGCAGTCAACACCCTATGCATTTCAATGCAGCTACAGTGAAACGGATAGGGTGTTGACTGTGCATGAACTAAGAGCTCCAGCAGATAGATCAGTCAGGGCACAGAGATCGCTCTGTCCGGTTTGAACTCAAACCCTCTCTACTATCTACCACCACGTGCTGCGGAAGCACGAATGCTTCTGTCAGACTCTAAGGCCGTGTCCAGGCTGAGAGCTCTGTGACGTCAGGCGCTGAATAAACAGGGGCGATTTCTGTCCAATTGAAAATGTGTAGATGTGAAGGGGGGGTGCGTGTCGGGAACGTGGCCATGATGTCACAGAGCTGGTTCGCCCTCATAGGGCAAACCGCTCACGCGACGCGGCCATCGTGCTACAAATTCAAATATATTTGTCTCTGCAAGCTGCTGAGCGCAGAGCTCTCACAACATGTGCACTCTGGACCAACACATTGCCGTAATGTATTAATCGTGCTGAGCATGAGTGCACACGCGCTCTCAGCTTCACCCTGAACGTGGCCTAAGAGCTTGCAGCAGTGAGCAGACAATGGCCTGACAGTTATGTGGGACCAAGATTCATTCTTGTCTCCCAAAAGCTTCTCCCAAATTGCCTAAAGCCTTACTAACCAGTTCCCCTTATCAGTTTAATATCAAAGTCTTTACTGGAAAACTGGCACAAGAATATCTAATAAAATACCAAATCAACTGTTAAGTTCACCAGTTTAGCCACACAGATACTTTGATATACAGTATAGACATCAATACGGGTATTGACTTAAACCTATAAAATTTGGGGAGAGAAAAATAAAACCTACCCTGGACATATACACATACAGAAAAACCGACGTACACTAATGTACAGACACTCAGAAATAGAAAAGCACAAACATAAATAAATAAGCGAACACACACAGAAAGACATACAGTACATAGGCATACATACAGGCATACAGTATATACATAGGCATACATACATACAGGCATACAGTATATACATAGGCATACATACATACATACATACATACATACATACATACATACATACATACATACATACAGGCATACAATTAGGTCCAGAAATAATTGGACACTGACACAATTTCAATAATTTTGGCTCTGTATGCCACAACAATGGATTTGAAATGAAACAACCGAGATGCAATAGAAGTGCAAACTTTCAGCTTTAATTCAAATGGTTGAACAAAAATATCATATGAAACGTTTAGGAATTGCAACAATTTTCATACATGGTCCCCATATTTCAGGGGCTCAAATGTAATTGGACAAATTAACACAATCATAAATAAAATGTTCATTTTTAATACTTTATCGAGGATCCTTTACAGGCAATGACTGCTTGAAGTCTGGAACGCATGGACATCACCAAATGCTGGGTTTCCTCCTTTGAGATGCTTTTCCAGGCCTTTACTGCAGATGTCTTCAGTTGTTGTTTGTTCGTGGGTCTTTCTGCCTTAAGTTTTTTCTTCAGCAAGTGAAATGCATTCTCGATCGAGTTGAGATCAGGTGATTGACTCGGCCATTGCAGAATATTCCACTTCTTTGCCTTAAAAACTTCTGGGTTGCTTTCACAGTATGTTTTGGTTCATTGTCCATCTGTAAAGTGAAGCGCTGTACAATCAACTTCGCTGAATTTGGCTGAATCTGAGCAGACAATATATCCCTATACACTTCAGAATTTATCCGGCTGCTTCTGTCTTCTGTCACATCATCAATAAACACTACTGACCCAGTGCCATTGGAAGCCATTCATGCCCATGCATCACACTGCCTCCACCGTGTTTTACAGATGATGTGATATGCTTTGGATCATGAGCCGTTACAAGCCTTCTTCATACTTTTTTCTTCCCATCATTCTGGTACAGGTTGATCTTAGTTTCATCTGTCCAAAGAATGCTGTTCCAGAACTGGGCTGGCTTTTTTAGATATTGTTTGGCAAAGTCTAATATGGCATTTCTATTCCTGAGGCTTATGAATGGTTTGCACCTTGTGGTGAACCCTCTGTATTTGCTCTCATGAAGTCTTCTTTTTATGGTAGACTTGGATATTGATATGGCTACCTCCTGGAGAGTGTTCTTCACTTGGCTGGATGTTGTGAAGGGGGTTTTCTTTACCATGGAAAGGATCCTACGATCATTCACCACTGTTGTCTTCCGTGGACGTCCAGGCCTTTTTGTGTTGCAGAGCTCACCAGTGCTTTCTTTTTTCTCAGAATATACCAAATGGTTGATTTGGCCATTCCTAATGTTCCTGCTATCTCTCTGATGGATTTTCTTTTTTTGGGCAGCCTAAGGATGCCCTGTTTCACTTGCATTGAAAGCTCCTTTGACCGCATTGTTGTGGGTTCACAGCAACAGCTTCCAAATGCGAATGCCACACCTGGAATCAACTCAAGATCTTTTACCTGCTTAATTGATGATGAAATAACAAAGGAATAGCCCACACCTGTCCATGAAACAGCTTTTGAGTCAATTGTCCAATTACTTTTGGTCCCTTGAAAAAGAGGGTGCTACATATTAAAGAGATTAATTCCTAAACCCTTCCTCCAATTTGGATGTGAATACCCTCAAATTAAGGCTGATAGACTTCACTTTTAGCCCATATTCATTATTTAACTGTAACTTAAATGTATTTTGCTACACAGCCGAAATAACAAAACTTGTATCAGTGTCCAAATATTTCTTGACCTAACTGTATATACATAGGCATGCACACATACATACATACATACATACATACATACATACATAGGCGTGTATTTTTAGTGCTTTTATTCAGTTGTGCTTTCCTGTATTCTCTGATTATTGATTAGAGGCTTGATGGATGCTCCCATTTCAGGGCCCCCTGGTTTTCCATGTTTTTCCTTTTTTTGGGAGTCGTATTTCTGACGTCATCATGTCAGCCATGGTACTGTAGTTATTTCCGAGTAGTCAGTGAAGGAGCTCGGCATCTCGGTTTCATCTGGAATGCCTCTCTCTTTGTGTTCTGTTGTTCTGTATGTATTCACTAACCTCAATAGAATAGCCTTATACTATTTACTAGCTAAATTCGGTAGAGTATACAGATTGGTATTATTCACTTTATATATTTCCTTAGGGACCTCTATGTCCTCTACTAGAGATTAGACTAGAGGTTGGAACCGGTCCCCTTATCTGTAACAGCCTGTTTGTGCTGCAACTTGCGTACTACTTCCAAGTGAGATTATTATTTATTTATCCAACCGTTAGCCAATGGTTTTTGGGATAGTACCTACAGTATGACAGGCTCTATTTATCTTTCTGGGGCTATAGTAGTACCAATATTAAATACCCTGATTATATTTCCAGCATATATCTAACTTTGTCTGTACAAGGACTCGCTCAGATTTCTGTTACTACATACTTATCACAATATTTCTGTTGCCAGTGACTACCCAGTGAACTTACTCATTTTACATTTTCTGTACATATTTTTGTATTATGTGTATTTTCTACCTTAATTGATCTCTACTTTAAAAGTTACTTTTTAATTCATTCATATTAAGTAGGTGTGTTTCTTCGAGTGCAGAACAGTGTTCCTTTTCTTTAATATGGTAATTTGCTTATATCTGTATGCACCATGAAACACCACTTTGATACTCTTTAAGCTGAGCAAGATCTCTCTCTCTCTCTCTCTCTCTCTCTCTCTCTCTCTCTCTCTCTCTCTCTCTCTCTCTCTCTCTCTCTCTCTCTCTCTCTCTCTCTCTCTCTCTCTCTCTCTCTCTCTCTCTCTCTCTCTCTCTCTCTCTCTCTCTCTCTCTCTCTCTCTCTCTCTCTCTCTCTCTCTCTCTCTCTCTCTCTCTCTCTCTCTCTCTCGTCATGTCAAATTTATAGAGAACAGAGGGAGGATGAGGCTTGGCCAGACGGCAGCAGGTTAACCACAGCCTGACATTGTCCGATTGCAGGCTAATATTTGTTACCCTGAAGCTGGAATAAAGGAGGCATAGGGTCTAATGAAGCAGTGTGCAGAATGGGAGCCATAATCGCCCACTTAGTTTGATATATGGTAGATTTATCTTGATTTGGTAATAAATATTACAGATAATAGTATGAGAAAAAGCAGAGCACTACAAAAATACTTACTGGAGGAAAAATGCAGAGAAGTGTGTTCCCAGGTGAAGAAAAAATAAATTTATTGGGTCCCTTTGTGATCCAATAAATTCATTTTTCATTCACCTGGGAATGTACTTCTCTGCATTTTTTCTATCCAGTAAGCATTTTTGTAGTGTTCCGCTTTTTCTCACACCATTATCTAGTTCTACTGTATCTCAAGTGGATTGCACACGCAGTACCCCAGGATCCATGGGATTGAAGTTTGGACGCTACACCATTCAATTCAGTCCTCCTGTCATTACACAGCATACTGTAAATCATTCTCCAAGATGGCTACCTATTCAAGCATTATATATGAAGGATACTTCAATGGTACTTTTTGTTGGAACCTTAATGCCTCAAGCCTATGTCTGTTAGTAGTTCTAAGCACCGCACATGTTTCTGGACTGTAATAAATGTTTGAGCCTGGGTTTGCATTTGGAGCATAGAGGCAGTTGAAAACATAGCACTATTAGGTCTTAGTGAGTAACAAAGTGGCAAAACCCAATTTATGATATATATTGTAGGATATGCGCTCTAGGAAGGTCATACAGTACACAAGTCATTTTTCTAGATGGTAACATTTATTACATTACTCCCTCTTCCTCCTTTATTACTACATTACTGAACATAGACATCAGTATATATACACGGGCAGAAAGATCAACATTCTTCAACAGCTTAAAAAAAAAAAAAAGCAATGCATGCACACCGCAGCTACAAAATAGATGAAAAAGGTCAGTACCTTTCATTTGTAACTTGAATCTGTTCACAAACAGTGAGTCCATCACAAAAGATCTGCCAGGCATCATTGCTTTCAAAGGGTGGGATTAGTCCCAACACGTGTTTCCAACAGATAAAGGCGAGCAGGGAAGGCATGGCGAAAACCCAACGTATTGTCATTCAGCAAATCACTGCCTTATCTCTACCTTTAAAAAGTGACTGATATTCAAAGCAGAGAAATGGAAAACACATAGAAGAATCACTGCAATAACTAATATCATCATCATCATCATCATCATCATCATCATCATCATCATCATCATCATCATCATCATCATCATCATTTCCTTTTAAATCATCAGCATTTGTTCCTTGAAGCCTATATAAGTTGAACTCGTAAAATGTTAGTATCTTACCACCTAAGGATGCCCTGCTCTTCTTTTACAAAAATAAATAAGTGTTTTTCTTGTGCTAAAACCATGCTTTCTTTAATGTCTAGCTTCTGATGTTACACAGTAACCTTTAGACTGCACGGGGCTCTGGGGAGAACTTCATGATAACCTTCTGAAAAACTAATATTTCATGTGCTTGTATCTCCTAAACGAAGCACCACATTTTAAAATTAAAAACCAGCTTTGGAAAGGGCAATAAGAGATCTGTTATATAAAAAGGGTGACCAGTGCAGACTGCTGCTTTACAATAGGTGTGGCACAATGTGGAGAATGTGGAGGTGTGGAGAATATAACAATGTATGTAATACATATGTAGCTAGGTCCCCCTGGGTCCCCTTTCCCATCCCTTTGCCTCCGCTGTAGTGCGGAAGGCTGTGGTGGGTGCGGGAGCCGTCGGACTGCGAGGCAGGCCCGCCGGTCAAGTGGTCAAGCTTTCCCTTGCACCACAGATAGATCCATTTCACGTGCTGAGACCACGCCAGCAGTCAGAGCTGGGACAAGGACAGAGTAGGAAGTACATGCAGGTATCTGTGGCATCTGCACTAGGCCAGATACCCCCTTTTAGGCCCCAGCTAGGCCCCAACTAACCTTAATGTGGGGTTGATGCAGGGACTGGCCCATAGGATAGGGACACAGCCTTAGTACCAGAGAGAGTCAGGGACACAGCCAGGACGCGTTGGCGATTCAGTGATCTGGGACTAGATCACCCTCTGAGATATTCTATAGGTGGATCACTCCACGCTGGAGCCACCCACGGTGGAGGCGGAGGCGTTGCAGAGCACCTTCCTGGATCCCACGACAGCATCTGTGTGCCCGGGTGTGGCATCACCCAGCAGGTACCTCACTGCAACACTTGCACCAACGTACACCTCAGCTTTAGTGGGCAGCGCTGTCTCACACACTTGGGTGGGTGTAGGACTCTGAGTATATGGTGTTGGGGGACACGGTGTTGGGGACTCGGTGTGGGGTTACGGCCCTGCGAGGCCTAGTGTTACAGGTGTGGCACTATTGTGTGTTGATTATGATTATTAAGCATATAGTAAACTTGTTCTAATTACACCATTGTGTATTGTTTATTGTATGTGTCCAGTAACGGGGTCATTCTACACAATAGAATCCCGCACAGGTGGAGGTGCTACCGAGCATCGTTCCAGGATACACCCCAGGCTCCCAGCAGTGGAGGCTTAGGTCTCCTGTGAGCCACCAAGTATTGCACCATACACACAACATAGCCACACATCTCCCAGGGGGTGGTGGAAAGTGCGCTACACATACAATAACAATAGAACATACAGTGATACTATAGTTTTTAAACATACAGGTAGGGTTGCTAGATGGCTTCTCCAAAAATACTGGACAAAATGGTGAAAGGTGCCACGTGCCACGTGCCACACACCCACACACCTCTCCGCTCTATGCTTTTTACACCTCTCCTTGTTCCCAGCCCCAGGCTCCTGACACTTCCTCCTGATTGGCTGCATTACCCAGCAGCAGGCAATCAGGATGGAGAATGCTGCCCAGCCCCCCTAGGGAAATCCCAATGAAATCCCATCGACGGTGTCTTAATACAGGACAGTCCGGTTCAATACTGACATCTGGTAGCCCTACATACAGGTACTGTATTACAGGTTACAGTGTCTCTGTTCTTGGGAGCTTAAATTAAAGGAGAAGAATGAATGAACAAGGTCATATTAAGGTCATATTAATTACGGCAAAAGTAGTGCAAACCTAGTGCTAAAAACTATATCAAAGCAAAATATTGCATAGTTAATAAGAATCTTTTGACAAATGTTTTTCCTCAGGAACACCCTTATATTTCCTGGTTACCCATAAGCCTTATGATAGTATGTTGTGGTGGTATAGGACTACTGTTGGCTTCTGGTCAAGGACATAGTAACTTGAATTTTACAACAAAGAGTAACAGTAATCAATTCAAAGACAGGCATCCATTCAATGCATGTTTAGCTAATTTTAGCAGACATTGCAAACATTATTTAATAAATGCTTTATTTGTGGGGTTAATGATAAGTAAAACCATCTGTTTCCTTTGATTTGAGCTTCTACAGATACAAGTTTGTGCTATATTTTCATCATTAGCTTCCTCCAGTTTCTCATTAGAACTCTTTCACTGTTCATGAAAACCCAGCATCCCAAATACTTTCATTCTTCTCATTTACTGTAGATGTAAGTTTATGAAGGGGCATAAATACACTTGTAAGGATATATAGACCATGTGGTGCCTGGAACAACTGAAGATCACAAAAAAGCCAGGCATAAAAACCAGCACACTCATGCTATAAGTATAACATTATAGATGGATGCAGGATCTGATGATCTACAACGTTCTTCTATTTATGTTTATGTGTGCTGATATTTATTATTTTCAAACACCCCGTTAAAAAATCCAAATAGTGTATTTAATTGCCCATCAACACATCCTTTCCATGAATGTTTGTAAATATCTCTGCTATTACAGCTCTTTTTGCTAGTATTAACAATAATAAGGAATTCGCCCATTTACAACATAATGAATCCTTGGCTGGAGCACTAAGGGTTGCATTTTTGTGTGGGGGTCTAATTATTTTTCACATTATTGATTTTTCTCTACCTATTATGCACTTGTCAATGTAATAATAATTGTAACTGGCTTTTATGTTGTTTCAATTTCCTCACCATTTTTTACGGGGTGGCTTTGGTCCACTAAAATCTCCATCACTCACCCCAACTTTTGAGGCTCTTTTCCACCTGTCTGCCACATGCTGCAATTCCTCTCCTCGATGGCCTTACTGGCATTCTGCTTTAGATACTTTAGAAGACACTTTCAGACACTGCAGTTGTTTTACATCTTAACTCCATCACAAGAGTAAACACCTCTATGACCTTAACATGTTATGGGCCTAACAGGGTCATCCAGCAATGTAACACTTATGGAAACTCACACGTGTGCAGATATGATGCCAACTTCTTCTATAAAAAGTTTAAAAACATAATTATCACAACAGAAAAATCAGAAATAAACTCATTACTTTTGCACCTTAAAAGTTTAGGTGGAAAATGTTTGATGAGTTTTGGACCCTTCCATGCCTAGTGTACGATATGCCTCCTGCAGGGCTGATGTGATAATCATCTATTTTTGGACTTGTGACAGTTAATAATAATAGCTTGTTCTTGTATAGCGCTGCTAGTTTTATGTAGCGCTTTTCAGAAACATTTCGCAGACACAGTCCCTGCCCTGTAGAGATTGCAATTGGGAGATAAAGTGACTTATCCAAGGTCACAAGGACCTGACAACAGGAATTGAACCAGGCTCCCCTGCTTCAAACTCTTAGTTCCAGTCAGTGTCTTTTGCTCAATGAGCCGCTTCTTCTCCATTACAGACATATACCTGTGGATTTATTGGAAGTGCAGAGAGGAAAGTCATTAAACTGGAAAAGATTTGAATGAAAGATGTGTTTTCAATTCACCAATTGAGGTATTCAGCTCATGGAGAGCTGAACCTTTCATTCTATATGTCCTACTCATAGAATGACATGCAACAAAAATAATACATGGGGCTCCGATTATTTAAATTAAATAAGGCGAGCAAAGGAAATACTAGAGCAGCTAAAGTAAGATTGCAAATATCTTTGTCAGAAAAATGAGATGTGCTGGATGTGCAATCAGCTAATGAAAAATAAAATGTCAAATGTAAGAATGCTAGCCAAGAAAAGAAGGCGTTGGTCCTTTTTTCCATGTACAGTAGTAACAAACGAGGGAGAGGGAGTAAGTGATATGATACCTTTTATTGAACCAACAAGTTGTTGAAATGTTGCACGTGTTCCAACCTCTCAGGGTCCTTCATCGGGTATATTTTGTTTCTGAATATCCGAAACCTGATGAAGGACCCTGAGAAGTTTGAAAGCTTTTAACTTTTCAACCACTTGTTGGTCCAATAGAAGGTATCATACCCCCACCCCCTGCTGAACTTCCTCTTCCTCTTCCTCCTTTGTTACTGTCTTGTCACCAAATGATCTGATAGTAAAACTGGGAAGTTACATGGTAAAAAGATTGAATGCAGAAAGAATCTAATCTAATAACCATTATAGGAACTGTCACAAGAAAACGTGATCTTGATGGAACATTACCGGTGCGTTTACTGGTTTATACGGTATGCGATGATTGAAGAAATCTATTCTATATCCATGTATTGAACACAGCTCACATAATAAAATAGTATGCTGTGTTCCTATGCATGCTACAGCGAATTCAACTTTCCAAACTAGGGCAGATTTTAGAACAATTGTCCTCAATTGTGTTGCATATATACATAATCTGCATTTTCCACCTACTTGTTTTTAATGAAGTTGTTATTTTCAGATTTTTCTCCACCCGGTATTTTATTCATCCAAAATACAGTGCAAGCCTGCCCTTTTATCTAATGCCATCTGTATATCACTATAACAATTGGTAAAGAGGTTAAGGGAAAACTATATTAGTTTTTAACTTAATGTAAGTTCTGAAGTTATGACATAGCTGTGTTGTAGGAAGCACGGAAACAACTTCTTCAATGTCATAACTTTTGAACGAGACCAGCAGGATGTGACTAGACATCACATCCCTCAGATGTCCCATTGCCTGCCAGTAAAGTTCAACTGCACCCTCAAATAGTTAGTTATCATTTATATATAGGCACCTCGGTGCTGACATTCAAGATAACTCATCTCATGAAGAAACTGTCATTTCACAGCAGCAAAAACACAATTAGAGACATTCAATATTAAGCAAGCAAACATGTTCTTACCTGCAGTAGCTCTAGCAATTTGCAGAATTAGCAGGGAAAACATACTCCTAAGGTGCTTCAACATCTCTGCTTTCAAAAATCACTCGGAAACAGTAGAAAACCAAAAAACGGCAGCTCAGCACAAATTTCTTAGAAGTTATTATGTATTAATGAAGACAGCAGTAAGATAAATCCTCTAGTTCGCAGCCTTGTTTGTAAAATCGTTTTTCAATTGATATATTGTATATGTGTTTTATAATAATGCCAACATTATATCCACGATGGAGCTCCAAAATTGTTTTAAGCTACAGTATAATCAGATTTATCACAAGTAACCACTCTTCTTGATCATTTCACTTGCAGAGATACACAGCAGCTAGCTGCATATATCCAGCGTTCACATGGAAAGATAAACCCGCCTCTAATGATGTGTGTGACTGTCTGGGAGCTTCTAGGGAAATGTGAAATGGATTTATTTGTGTGCCCAAAATGTTGCTTGCTTATCTAACTATTCAAACTCATACTGTACTTGATTAATGGTCACAGAAAAAATAGTTTTAAATTATAAATCCTATTTAAAGTAAATAAGAACATGCATGCTCCCTAAAAATAATTAATATGTCAAGGGATTTTTTTTTTTTTTCAAAGAAAGTTTTAGATTGATATTCCATATACAGTAAGTGTTTTAGACAACTTTACAATAATGTACTGTACGTGGAAATTAATAATAGCGTTATTTCATATACTGTAGCTCTTTTCTCCCAATAGGACTGAAAGTGCTTCTCAATTACAATATATAGTAGGAAGCCGTAAAGCAGCATTGCCATAGCATATTTACAGACACAGTCCCTGCCCCGTAGAGCTTACAATCTATGTTTTTGGCGCCTGAGGCACAGGGAGATAAAGTGACTTGCCCAATGTCACAAGGAGCAGATACCAGGTTTAGAAACAGGCTCCCCATGCATTAAAGTCAGAGGGCCTCATGCAGTAAGCGACGATTATGTGAAATCGGCAAGCTTATCGATTAGTCATGTTATTGGCGTTTTTCCCTCTCCGTATGCAGTAAGTGCCGAATACATTCAAAATCAAGCCGAAAACAAATCCGTCCACTCTCACGATGATGAGCCGATCACACACAGGTGTATCGGCGTGCGTGGCGGGGTGCTGTTAGGTTGCACAATCACAAATCTTGCTGAATCAGGCGAAACAAGCATGTTTTTGATTGCGCGCCATATTTAAAGGCAACGTGTACTGCTAATCATTCTCTGTGTTGTTGGGAGTGAGAGAGAGAGAGAGACGCACAGAGCTGGACGATTGAAGATTTGCATATTGACTGAGAGACTTGTTGTGTATTGGGAGAGCTTTGTCCTTTGTTGTTTTGTTTACATCTTTGTCTTGTTTTATATGTGGAAGTGGGTCGTGTGATTGCCTGTACATTTCTTGTCTGTTTTTTGTGAGTGCTGGAAGTATGCCCGCAAAGCGTGGGAAGAGTGATGTTGGTGGGAGTGGGAGTGCTACTCGTGCGAGTACGCGTCGGAGTGAACGTTCTGTTCAGGGGAGTGATGTTGCTGGTGCACCGAGTGGTGTTGCTGGGAGTGGGAGTGCTGGTGCTGGGAGTGGGAGTGCTGTTGTTGGGAGTGGGAGTGCTGGTGCTGCGAGTGGTGTTGCTGGGAGTGGGAGTGCTGTTGTTGGGAGTGGGAGTGCTGGTGCTGCGAGTGGTGTTGCTGGGAGTGGGAGTGCTGTTGTTGGGAGTGGGAGTGCTGTTGTTGGGAGTGGGAGTGCTGTTGCTGTGAGTGGGAGTGCTGGTGCTGGGAGTGCTGGTGCTAGGAGTGTGAGTGCTGGTGCTAGGAGTGTGAGTGCTGGTACTAGGAGTGGGAGTGCTGGTGCTAGGAGTGGGAGTGCTGGTGCTGGGAGTGCTGCTGGTGGCGCAGTTGCTGATGGGGTGTCTGGTGGTGGCGTGCTTGCTGGTGGCCAGCTTTTGGAGGCTCTTCCATTGGAAGAAGGAGAGTCCAGTCAGCACCAGCCAAGCTCTGACCCTAAACCTGCTCGGAAGAAACGTGTGGAGAAGCCACGTAATCCTCGCTTCAATGACCAGGAAAATAGGGCTCTTGTCACTGGCATTCTGGAGCACTATGACAGTCTCTATGGACATTTAGTAGGTAAGTGTACCTTTACATTTATTATTCAAATACATGTGATCCTAGGTCATCTGAGTTTTGTTCATATGCAAATATGGGTACACAATATCTTTCTATGTTCATTAGTGTGGAAACACAGCTTTTTATCATGCCTTACAAGGACAAATAAACACAGGCGGTCAATTTGCCAGAACTGCATACAATATGAATGCAACCTTGCTTACATGTATAGGTTTAGTAGTGAATGCTCATGTGCTTCACATATTACACATAAAACAGCATGTTTGCTATCTCTTGGAACAGCTAGCAGTGTAGGAAACTGGTGCTTATATTATTATTAATTTACCTCATATCTTTTATATGTTTTTCAAGGGCGGACAAGTGCAGCAAGCAAAAAAGAAATGTGGGACACAATAGTCATTGGTGTCAATGCCTGTGGGAATAGTGTCAGGGACAAGTATCATTGTCGGAAAAGATTTGATGATATTAGGTCCAAATTGAAAAAGAAAATACAAGACCAACGTGTGCATGCTACTGGCACTGGAGGTGGGCCCACACCACAACGTCTCATATTGACTCCATTGGAGGAGCTGCTTCGGCCAAAATTACTTACCGTCGTCGTGGAAGGCTTGGCTGGTGACCGTGACATTGGAATTTATCCGTCACAATTTCCAGCAGGTGATAAATATTACTGTACTAGGCGTGTCGTTGCTTACAGTTATTTTGCATATTTACACTGCTTTTTATACTGTCTTCACAATATAAGCATACCTGCATCTATATATGTATATGTCTGATTCTGTATATATATATCTCAAAATAGACATATATGTAGTAGTCCTACTAAAAGCAGTAACTAATATAGCACGTGCCATTGCGTGCTCATTTACATGTGAATTCCCAAAATGCATAGCTGCAGTGGAAGCAATTGATGGTGGGCGAAGATGGGGAACAACAGGGTAGATAATAAATGTGTATCGAGAGTGATACACCAAAGAATCCCCTTTAGATAGGCGCACTGCAGACCTGAAAATAAAGACGGTCAGGGGTAGGATGTAGTGTGTATAAATAAAAAACTTTATTAAATATTTGTGTATAAATAAAAACTTTATTGAATATTAGTGTAATAATGTACACAAAACAGTATATAGTGCTGTACTATACACTGACTAATAATAGACTGCTGTAGGTCTATGTCAACCTCCGTCAAGCGTCTCACTGTGCTCCCATTAGTTCTGTCTCCCTTGAAGTGTGAAAATCTAGGCAGATGCTCTAAATGTCAATAATCTAGATGGGTTATTGTAACCCTATGACATATTGGTAGGTATAGGCTCTACCGAGACTAACAGAGAAGTTCACGCAGCACATCAACGTAATGTGCACACTGCGCATGCGTCATGTAAGTTAAAACAGTAGAGTCTGTTTATATGCGAGTTGCGCATGCGCCGGGGCAGTGCGTGAAGTAAATGTTTGGACGGCCCGTATAAGGTTGGTAACGGGTAAAGGGAGTACTGGGTGTCGAGGAAATGTTCAATAGTGATTACACATAGTGACACACAGAGCGTAGTGCCTATGGATCACTATAGATCGTAGTTTGATATGAACCCAGTATATATGCGTATTCTTTGTACATTGGTGCGTTCATGTGTCAAAGTTTGTGCTGTATCTGGTATAGTGTGCGTCTCAAACGGGCGTAGGTACGAGGATGCTGTGCACCTTTAGTAGCAGGAGTAGTGAAAAATAGTAAACGCAGGTCTGGGCTGCTTGGTAATATTTTCAACGGGGTTTTTTGGTGCCCATGTGACCGCAGAGCTGCTCACTCGTAAACTGCTGCAATTGAGAAAAATGGTATAGCACACGAGACCTAGGTAGTCAGAGCAGCCGTGTCTATACAGGGCTGCATCGAAAAAACATGCACGGTAGTATTTAAAGCAGGCAGGCTATTTTGATAGTGAATAGCAAGTGCTGCCCTGTAGCAGCACTAACACCTCTTTAAATGGGTGTATCAAATGAAAGTTAGACACAGGTCAGCGCACTAGAGGAGCTAGTAGAGATAGCTGGCGTGGTAAGGTATGAATCATACAGCTAAAGACCCGACATGCTGCATGTTTCGTCACTTCCTGTGACTTCATCCGGGGTGAAGTCATCCGGATGAAGTCACAGGAAGTGACGAAACATGCAGCATGTCGGGTCTTTAGCTGTATGATTCATACCTTACCACGCCAGCTATCTCTACTAGCTCCTCTAGTGCGCTGACCTGTGTCTAACTTTCATTTGATACACCCATTTAAAGAGGTGTTAGTGCTGCTACAGGGCAGCACTTGCTATTCACTATCAAAATAGCCTGCCTGCTTTAAATACTACCGTGCATGTTTTTTCGATGCAGCCCTGTATAGACACGGCTGCTCTGACTACCTAGGTCTCGTGTGCTATACCATTTTTCTCAATTGCAGCAGTTTACGAGTGAGCAGCTCTGCGGTCACATGGGCACCAAAAAACCCCGTTGAAAATATTACCAAGCAGCCCAGACCTGCGTTTACTATTTTTCACTACTCCTGCTACTAAAGGTGCACAGCATCCTCGTACCTACGCCCGTTTGAGACGCACACTATACCAGATACAGCACAAACTTTGACACATGAACGCACCAATGTACAAAGAATATGCATATATACTGGGTTCATATCAAACTACGATCTATAGTGATCCATAGGCACTACGCTCTGTGTGTCACTATGTGTAATCACTATTGAACATTTCCTCGACACCCAGTACTCCCTTTACCCGTTACCAACCTTATACGGGCCGTCCAAACATTTACTTCACGCACTGCCCCGGCGCATGCGCAACTCGCATATAAACAGACTCTACTGTTTTAACTTACATGACGCATGCGCAGTGTGCACATTACGTTGATGTGCTGCGTGAACTTCTCTGTTAGTCTCGGTAGAGCCTATACCTACCAATATGTCATAGGGTTACAATAACCCATCTAGATTATTGACATTTAGAGCATCTGCCTAGATTTTCACACTTCAAGGGAGACAGAACTAATGGGAGCACAGTGAGACGCTTGACGGAGGTTGACATAGACCTACAGCAGTCTATTATTAGTCAGTGTATAGTACAGCACTATATACTGTTTTGTGTACATTATTACACTAATATTCAATAAAGTTTTTATTTATACACAAATATTTAATAAAGTTTTTTATTTATACACACTACATCCTACCCCTGACCGTCTTTATTTTCAGGTCTGCAGTGCGCCTATCTAAAGGGGATTCTTTGGTGTATCACTCTCGATACACATTTATTATCTATCTAGCCCATCCCCAGGCAGCACGCCTCTACCTTCTAGGGGTCTGAGCGAGGTCCCTTTCTATAGTTCTCGAACAACAGGGTAGTACACATGTGTAACACATGTTCATGAGAAATTATTAGTAGCTACAGGTACAGAACAGAAATATGTAGAATATTATTGTGTATTTTATTGATTTTACTCCGACAAACATGACATTACTGCCTATTTTAAGCATGCATCAAAGAAATTGCATGTAACGGCCTACAAACATCACTGGCACTAACACATCTATAGTTGCTTATGAAAAGGTCCATTTTTGCTTTATGTCATATACAGACAGCATAATGAGGCACACGTATCATATGTTATGTCATTGTTTTCATAACTTAAACACTGCAGATGACTACTTAGCTCATCTACCATTGTGTTAAAGCAGCTGCAATTAATATCTCATCACAGCATACACTTCAACAGAGGGGGTGGGGTTCAGCACACACACTAATTACAGCCTCATTTCACGGTCAACTTAGTTCACACCATTTTCACCTGTTTCAAGTAATTGAAAGGTGTGGCTGATTAGGCTTTTTGGGGAAGGGAATACCTTTCTTACAACCTGAATAGCACAACTGAAGTTAATCACACTCATTTGAAAGCTTAACTCTAGCTACTAAATGCCCCAACAACTCATTACTTATCAAAGCGTACGTCACACATTAGTTCACTCATATCTATAGTTGAACTACTATCAAAGACACATTATCACACACTGCATGTGTTGTCTTGTTGAGTCACAGCCACATTCAGGTGTGCCACATCTTCGATTAATGTACCACACATATCCTCTACCAAAAACAACACTTTTTGCAATATGACCACCTTCATGATAACCATTGTGAATGGTCATCTCATGATAGTTATGTACATTATGATACTGATATCACTACACAACATATGATTTTTATGTACTAATTTAATCTATTTATCCTCACGCATTACTGCAGAAACATAGTATGTTGTATGTTAGGGAACTCAAAACTTCTAAGTACACAGGCATGTACAGTGTTATTACAACTATTTATGTTCACTTTCACACACATTTTCGGTTAAGGAACTGATGTTGTTAGTTAATCATAAATACAGAACATACAATAAGTGTTTGTTCAATATTTACACATGTATATGTAAAACTTATGTTATTGTTATATATAGTTGCCCCTGGAGGACATGTGTCACCTGAGATGGAACAAGTGTCTTCACCTGGGTCAGCCAGCTCAACACAACTAGAAGGTGAGTGTATCATTTGCTGGCCATATAATATGTGCTCTTCTATATGTTATGTTGTCATGTTCATTATTTGTTTTGCACATCTTCTTTAAATAGGATTACTTAGTGTCAGTGCAAATTAAGTGTAAGGCAACATGTATTGTGTTAGTGATGTGAACTATCATGTAGGACTTCTGAGTTTAGAGCAACTTTTCATTCATTCATATTTCATACTGAGTCCAAACATTATTCGTAAGTCAAGGTAGTTTTTAATGTGAGGTTATAAAACGTATGCTAACATGTTAGGTGTTACTTAGGACACAGTACAATTACATAGTAACACAGCATACATTAACATGCCATTTAATAATGTGTACATTTCTTTTTAGAACATCATGGTGATGAGGATGATGAGTATGATGAGGATGACGCCGCAGAAGAGACTGAAATACAATCATGTGACCATGAAGAGGTGCCAATAGAAACTGTTGTACCGCCAAATCGTCCATCAACTTCCACATACGATGCAATTGTAGCTTCAGAGGGAAAAATAGTGGACGCAGAAAATCGTCGCCATTCAGACATGATGACAGTGCTGGAAAGGATGATTGGACTGCAGGAAGAAACAGTATCACAATTGGCACATCTCCACAGAGTCTTCATTGAAGTGCCTAAACAGTTGCAAAAAATCAACACCTCATTCGAAGCATTAGTTGTTCAGCAAACCCAAGCTAATTACTTGAGAATGACTAATGTACCCCAATTCAACACCTCACAGGCTGGATCATTATATGCTGGCAACTTCTCACCACATTCATCTGATCTTCAGTCACCAGGTCCCAATGTTACCGGTCAAGTAGCACACATTGGTGTGCATGTTCCTGACGACATCCTACCGCTGCCATCTGTACTACATCAGCAGCTGACACCTACAAAGGAGGCCACAAAAACAAAACACAAGCAGTTACTACTGACCAGTTTTTGGTCAAAAACAAAAAAAGACTCACATGAAACAGACCGACCATCACTTGTGCAGTGTCTACCAACTTGCTCACATGTGTCAGTGGGCACAAGCTCTGTCGGTGAGTCACTTGCCACAAGCCCTGTCCGTGAACAGTCAGTACCCACAAGCCCTGTAGGTGAGTCACTGCCCAAAAGCCCTGTAGGTGAATCGCTGCCCAAAAGCCCTGTAGGTGAATCGCTGCCCAAAAGCCCTGTAGGTGAATCGCTGCCCAAAAGCCCTGTAGGTGAATCACTGCCCAAAAGCCCTGTAGGTGAGTCACTGGCCACAAGCCCTGTAGGTGAGTCACTGGCCACAAGCCCTGCCCGTGAAGTGCCAGAGGCCACTCAAAGTGGCTCTGTTGTGCCTAAAGTTGGTGGCAAAAGAAAAAGGAAAATTCAAGAGACAACAAGCAGGCCTGTTACTCGCTCGCAAAAGGAACAAAAAAAATAAATGTTATAATTCAGAAAATATGTCTTTGGCCTTGTTTTGTTGACTTCAGATTATCTAATTACTATTGTATGTATGCTGAAGACTGTGTTGTTTCCAAACTTTCAACTATGTTCTTGTACACGTGAAGTTTTGGAAATGTTAACACTCATAATTAATTGTGTTATAAATATTTATGTTTTAATCGTCTGTTCAGTAATGGTCCACCAGGAGCCAGTTGCTAAGTTTAGAGAAGCTGCCATTGACTTTGCAGCAAAACATTGCATTTGGGTGTGTTAATTGATGTAAGAATTGCATATGCATATTAGTCACATGCAATTATAAAAACACCTAAGTAAGTGCAAACATCTTTCTTGTACGTGTACAGCAGGATTATGTGTAAATTATTACTTACCTTTGCCTTGCTTGGCCATTGTAATTTTGTCCTTTAATCATTTGTGTGTTCGTTTCAATAACATCTCAGAATGTATAATAATATATATACACACACACACACTGAGTGTGTGTGTGTGTGTGTGTGTGTGTGTGTGTGTGTGTGTGTGTGTGTGTGTGTGTGTGTGTGTGTGTGTGTGTGTGTGTGTGTGTGTGTGTGTGTGTGTGTGTGTGTGTGTGTGTGTGTGTGTGTATGTATATATATATATATATATATATATATATATATATATAGTACTATATAAACTGGTATACATGTATTTTACAAACTAATACACTTCATGCTTCCTTGTGAAAACACTATTTTAATAATACAGGCCTAATGTTTGAGAAATATCCTAAGTATGAGACTCTAACAGTATTGTGCTTAAACAAATGTTTATTACTTAATTCAATCATGTTTCTCACCATTTAAATAGGTTTCATACAAGGTATACTTAATGCCATCAATGTTGTGTGTACTCCTGCAATATTAAAAAAAATAAAATATAATATATAAATATATATATATTTTTATAAGAGAGATATATTTATATATATATATATATACACACGTATTTAAACTCATGCAGACAGGGAGTTAACCAGACTTTCACATACACACAGAAATGTAAGCGGGGAAAAAACATTTCTTTTTGCAGGTGTGTGTTTTTACTGATATGCCTGGCTAAGAAATATTTTCACACAGTGGTCTTTGTTAGTTTTCAAAAAAACACTATGTGAACGCATTCAAAGTCTAGGGATGTTTTTCACAAACGAGATAAAAGAAGGAGAAATGTTTCTCCCACAGTCCCATATCCCGAACCACAACTGTTAACCCAATTAGACAAACAAATCCAATTGGCGTTTGAAATAAGGAGTCAAAGTAGTTAGTTTTGTTGACCTTGACAAGGAAAAACAGGAGTTTGTTAGCCATTCAGCACATTCATTTTGATGAGCAAATAACACAGACCTGCACACAGCTTTTGTGCTACTCAGACATGGCTGATGAATTCGTTAACAATATTAATCCCCTTTTAGGGTATAAGTACATGATCTGTGAAGCCATCTTGAACAGTCGCGGACAGAAAGCAAGCACACGCCAAATCGATGATTTCATTCGAGCAAAATATCCTTATTACCAAGACCGTAAGCATGCACGGAATTTTAATTCCTCAATAAGATTCACTTTATCAAGTAATGACTTTTTTGAACGTGACCAGGATAAGCTACAACACACCTATGGTTTCTGGAAGATTGCCCCGGAAAAACAATTTCTCCTGAAAGACGGCACTTATATTGTCGTGAAAGGCATATTTATTCCTAATGGCAATAGCAATGTATCCGCTACTACTGATCCGTTTGAATCGATACGTGCTGCAATATCTGCAGCCTCCATTCCTGAAACCCACATTGTACAAGAACAAAAGTACTATGATTATGTACCAAGCCTTTCAGCTGAAAATGCATTGGAATGGGAACCCGAAGAAATGAACCTACCTCCCGACCAATTATTTGAAGAAAGCAGTGGCGATTCCTATGAGCGCATCCTGGAGGAGATATGTGTCATACTGGATTCAGCGGTTGGGTCAAGCGTGGATGAAAATGCCTTGCATTTCTGGAGCGACCAGTTGCAGCCAGGCGAAAACTTTCAATGCGTGGATACAGCGTAACATTGCAGACTGCATAACATGTAGCGATCACAAACAAATTGTTTCCTAATACAATATAGTAGAACCTGAAAGAGTAGTACACATTGCTGACGGAATAAATATACGTACTTTCCTATCCCTTTAAACATATTAGCAACATTTTTCCATTACTCTAACACATACCTGTTTTGTTATCATGCAACATCTACAACATTGAAAACCGGGTCCACCACGTATGACGTGGGACCCTTGTCATGGGCCAAGGCGTCCTTAAAAAGGATTACTGATGTAAGTCCCGCCCCCAAGCGACGTGCGCGCCTCAAAGCCTATTGGCTGTCATGTTTTGTTATAGTAACGGTAACTGCAGTGTGTGATGCGTGCGGCTCAGTGTTTGTAGGCGTACCCTGGGCGTTAGCCGAATGTTAATTGAGTGGGAGGAGTGTTAGCGTGCGTTTCACGCTGGCTTAACATGACGTCACACGTATTGCATTTGCGCATTGTGTTATCGGCCGTGCTTTCTGTTCAAACACGTCTGTTTAAAAAGAATACAGATGTACTCGTTTAGAACGAATGTAGTTTCGTCTTCATTGTATTTGAAATAAAGATGTTATGTTTACTGGTATTTTCAACATGTATTGAACGCACAACGTACGCTTTGTTTTGCGCATGCGCTAACAGTTAGTGGAGCCAAGCGTGAAGTGCGTGCGCACACAAAGATGTGCGCGCACATCTTTCAGTATACAGGCAACGTTCACTTCTTATACATAGTTATGCCTGCTACAAATTTAAAGAAACATTACATACTGATGAACAGTTTTACTTCTAACATATAAGTGAGTGACGTGTGTATCTACACAATCATATAGAGCTGCGTAACGCGTTGTCACGGATGCATATCTAGTAAGGTGCCATCTTTGACCATCATGTGTTTGCTGTATTTCAGAGATGTCGGGGAAGATACAATCGGATCAATGTATGATTTCAGAAGAGTCTACCTTTATATGAGATGATTGTGAGGAGGAGCCACCGACTACTATACTACATATGGAACTAATTTTATATTGCTTGCAGCGCTTATTAACAAAAAAGTAAAAATGTGATACCCTTATGCCTATATTGCATAAGCACTTAATTAACATAATGATGTTGCAAAAGAGTGCCTCATGAATTTTTATTGAGTGTTCTTTAATGACTACTAACATTTTATGACATGGTGTGTTTTATATATAACAACCATTCCCACTCTGCTAACACATTTGTGTATTCTAATATGTAATGGAACGTATGACTGTCGAAACTATGTAACAATAATAATAATAATATGAGCATGTTCATGTATAGGGCTGCTAGTTGTACACAGCGATTTACAGACACATGTTTCAGCCTGAGGTCCCTGGCCCGTGGAACGTACAAATGTTTTTTTGCCGCATGAGGCACAGGGAGATAAAGTGACTTGGCCAAGGTCACAAGGAGCCCACACCGGGAATTGAACCAGACTCCCCTGCTTCAAACTATCAGTGCCAGTGTGTGTCTTTACTCAGTGAGCCACTCCTTCTCCCAATGTAAAGGACACTTACAACCAAGTAGCCATTTATTTTTAAAATCTCTTGTTACATGGGTATGTAGATAAAATGGTTTGGGACTGTAGCAAATAATGTTACTGGCCAGATGTTATGGTCCCCTCCAATGCATGATGTTCTGAATATGACATCACCATCATGTTATGAAGTACGTTTCTGTGTATATTTCATTAACCTAACTAACTATAGTTTACTGTGTTTATTAATCGTTTAGAAATACATAGTATAGTCAATATGATGATATAAGCTACCATAATAAAGCTGGTGTTATCATTTGTCGGTGTTATACATGGATCCTACACCAATTGATACACACACAAACAGTTGTCTTAAAAAGTGTGTCTATGCTAGTGATGAATGTGCTCCCGTAAGTAAACAAATAAGTACAGTTATCCCCTTTTCTCCAAACACCTCTATATTACATTAATGGAAATGATAAGGAAACATACATAAAATGTGATGAAATGTGAGTAATCATTTTGTAATACAATGCACATGAAACCTCAAGAGTAGCTAAATGCATATACATGATACAGAAAGTACATATATGTAACATTTGTGTTTAAACCAATATGTTGGGTTTTTAGTTCCAATAATTATAGGAAGATTGAGGTAGCCACATCTTATGAGAGATGTCAGCAAATATACATACCATGATCAGTCATACTGCAAATATACCTATAATGCAAAGGAACAATATATAAATTGCAAACATTGACATGCCATCTTCAGTACCGTAAAGAACACATCAAAGTGTGTATTTGGTGTTAAATGTGCAACACCATGTATATTTAATGACATTCAAAATGTAAATCAGCCTGGTGTACACATCATCTGGATGTACATGTTACACTGCACCAATAACATTGTATGTAAGCATACTAGAAGCATGAATGATTATGGGCATAATATGTGTTTTGTCTTAGCATAAGGAATAACACAATGCTAAAATATTATTGCTTTGTTACCCAAGTTGTATTCACATACACACAACTAAAGTACAATTGAAGAGGGATTATATAACCTGTGCAACAATAACATACCGGTGCCACATCCCTTTGTGCACACAGCAGAGAAAAGAAAGGTGTGCAACCCATATTCATCTGTGTCCTAACAGAAGGTTATATAAAGAAACATTATTGTTAATATAACATAATTAAACTATAAAAGTAGTACTAGGAACATATGAGTTTGTACTTACAAGAAAAAAATGAATTGATGAGATTCTGTCGTGTCTGGCCACCACTGGCTGTTTGTTCATTTTCAGCAGCTACATGGGTGGGATGCTCGTCTACCAAAGCCTCAGCTAGGTCTGACTGTACATTGTGCCTGAGTGCAACATTGTGCAAAATGCAACAGGCAAGGATAATATCAGACACTTTTTGAGGCTTGTATAGAAGAGCCCCACCAGTTCTGTCCAGACACCTAAACCTGGTCTTGAGTAGGCCAAATGTCCTCTCTATAACAGATCTTGTAGATATATGGGCTGCATTGTACCTCTCCTCTGCTTCAGTTTGAGGGTTTAGCACCGGAGTCAAGAGCCACGGCCTAATTCCGTATCCTGAGTCACCTATAATGAATGGAGCACACATAAGCTGACATTAGTGATCAAATTGTACAATGCCAACATTCCTAAATCAAAATGTGTTTTGTGTTAGAACATGTAAATGTGTACTCACCCAGCAGCCAACCAGGTTCAAAATGACCCTCTTCGAACGCATGGAAGACTGAAGAGTTCCTCAGGATAGAGGAATCGTGACTGGAACCAGGGAACTTGGGTACCACATGCATTATCCTCATCGTGGCATCACATACCACCTGTACATTGAGTGAATGGTAGTGCTTACGATTGCGGTACACATGCTCACTCTGACTAGGTGCAATCAAAGCAACATGTGTGCAATCGATTGCACCCAGCACAGATGGTATCCCTGCTATATTATAAAAGCCAGTCCTGACTTCCAGCCACTCTGTTGCCTCTGTAGGAAAATGAATATAATTCCTAGCGCGTCTATTGAGTGCATAGAGAAACTGGGACAAGGCCCGCGAGAATGTAGATTGCGAGACCCCGCCCACTATGCCCACAGTTGTCTGGTATGACGCGGAAGCAAGATAATGTAATGAGCACAGCATTTTAACAAGCCCAGGGACTGCACGACCTCTGGCTGTGAAAAAATCTAAATCCCCCCTTATCTCCTCATAAAGAGATAAGATTGCTGCTGAACTCAAACGATAGCGACTTACAATCTCCTCCTCACTCATCCCATCTAACAGGGTTCTCTCCCTGTACAGACGCGGACGAGGCACAAGTTGTCTCCTCTGTCTTCTCCTCTGATCTCCTGTCCCTCTACCTGTCCCTCGGCCTGTCCCTCTCCCTGTCCCTGTCGTATCCGCGTCACTGTCACTGTCCCTCGGTGTGTCCCTACCTTGCCCTATATCATTCTCTTGATCAGCAAGCATGTCATAGAAAAGAATGTTCCTGCGTCTCCTAAACATTCGCAACATTTTGAAATGAGTAGCTGTGAATGAGCAGGTAATGTGCGTCCTTTAAATAGGTATGTGATGATGTCAGGTGACATAGTAAAATGCAAGGTGTTACATTAACATAATAAAGTACTTGTGTGGCAAGCTGTGTGTAGTTGTTGTTCTAAGTATTTGTTGTGTGTATTCTGCAGGGAATGATGATATTTGGCAATGATGTGACGTGAAGCTTTGTACAAAGATTGCTTGCAAATAAATAGTTGCATGTGCAATGCATGTAACACTTGTGAACGCAAGAGTCAGTCATGTAATGAGACAAAAAGGCTGAGATTGACGTGGGAAAAGTTTTGTGTAACATGTGTAATTAGCCATGTTATTGTCACATGTTGCCAACAATGAATAGTCGTGTGCATATGCATGCATTTGTGTAAGGAGGATAGTTGCTATAGAATGAGTTTACAAGGTGTCCCAATGATGAATTACTGTACATGTGTGTATAAGTTAGGTTGAAGTGCTTGTAATGCAACGGTTACAATGTAAACATGCAATGTGATTGAGCGTCCAATAAGTGACGTCATGAAAATAGGGAGGACCCAAACGTAGATGTAAACATGAGAATTTAGATGTACATGAAGGTTTAAAGATGCGTGACACATTACAAGCATTGTGTAATGTAAAGGAACATGAATATACGGTGTATGTGTGACATGTGTGACATCATGTAAATAATTGTCGCTGAGTTGAGTAAAATGTGTGATATGATGTGAGGTTCTCCTTTAAGAGTGTAGTATAGTATTTTCCCTTGCCACATCATCACATGATGAGTAATGTGACCCGCAAATGCTGAAAACATGTAAAAGTCGAATGTTATGCAAATAAGACACATCAGCTGTGACACAATGCAGGGAATGCCCCCACACTGTAATGCAAATCCCCCTTGTATTGTGAGCAATGAAACGTAAACAGTACTATACTGTTATACGTCCCCGCTCCATTGACTTCCATTGATGTACAGAAGATTTTTTTTTTCTAAGTGCCGTTCCGGCAGCCTTAGCGATCGTTCTCCCGTCCAAAATGCCAACTTTAGTTGGCGGGAGAAATCGGCCATAACATCTCAATTTCGTAGTGCCGATCAGCCCCGATAAGCTGTTTTTTTTTGTTGAATCCAGCCGATTTAAAAAAGTGGCGATCAGTGTCGAAAACAGGCTTATCGGCAGGCGACTGGCCATAACCAAATTATCGGCTCCGAAACCTGGCGATATGAAGCACTTATCGGCGCTTACTGAATCTCAAACCCAATTTTGGCTATAAAATGGCCATATTTCCCTTATCAACGCTTACTGCATGAGGCCCAGAGTCTTTACTCACTGAGGCACTCCTTCATTAGTGTTATAGATAGTGTTCAAGTTGGGATATTCATTAACATGTTTTAGAACACATTTACTTGGGGGAAAAAAAACTTCACTCGTATGACAATAATAGGGATACATCAAATGTAATATTATACACAAGACTAAAGCTGTTTGCAATGAGAGTCATTTCATATTGTTACTAATAAAAACAAATATGCCACCCCCTGCAGAGGCAATGTATTGTAGGAGGCATAATTTATTAGATTTATGCTCCCCTCCTCTCCAGCTTCTTCCCACATGATACTCTCATTACAGCTTCTCCCCCAATATAATCTCCCCCTCACCTGCTTCTCCCTTTCTTACACCCCCCCGCATCCCTCACTCTCTCCCATCCCTCAGCCCCCTGTCTCTCTCCCCCTTCCCTCCACACCCATTTTTCTCTCCCCTCTCTATCTCTTCCTCCATCCCTCCTTTATCCCCTCACCCTTTGTATCTCACAATTACCCCCTCCCCTCTTCCCCATTCCTCTCTCTCCCCCTCCTCCTTATCTTACTCTCTTCACTAACTCTTTTACTCCTTCGCTAACTTTCTTTCTCCCTTTGCCTCTTCCCTCTATTGATCTCCCCTCCCTCCTCCCTCTCTCATTCTCCCCCCTCACCCCTCCTTTTCTCACTCTCTACCCTCCTTTACCCCTTCCTCTCACTCTCCCCTCCATCTCTCAATCTCCCCACTTCCCCTTCCTACTTACCACCCCATACCCTACTGGTGGAGTGTGAGATCTGGGTCAGTTTGCCCTATGCGTCGGCACCGGAGGGGGTCACACCCAAGCACTGATGACCTCCACCTCCATGCTCCACTGGGAGGGCCAGAGGGAGGCAGAGTTTACACAAAATTGCCGGAACATTATTCTGGTTGCTACAATAAGTGCTGTGTTACTGTACAAATCTGCCCACATTCGAATTTGTTTATTCTGAATAGATATAGTATTTAACATAAAAGAGTCAATAAACACCTTAAATTATAACACACACACACACACACACACACACACACACACACACACACACACACACACACACACACACACACACACACACACACACACACACACACACACACACACACATATATACACATAATCACACTCCAACCTATTGTGGCACATTCCTGATTATAACGCAATCCTGGTTATAATGCGGTCTCATTATGTGGACCCTGAGCACCGCATTATAACAGGGTTCAGCTCTATATACCTGTAACAGGGGAGTTATCCCTGTTCAGGTAATGTGCCTCTAATCCAGCAGTGTTGTGGTTAACTGCTGGTAGTCAATTAACAAACACCACCTGCCTGATTAGAAGGCTTAGAAAAGCCTGTCTTTTGAGACAGGAAGTGAGACTCCTTAGCTCACACCTGAGCTGAACTTGGAGACACTTGTCTTGAGCCCTGCCAGAAGAAACAGCAGAGCTGCTTTCAAGACATGGTGGAAACTTCTAAACCTGAACGCTGACACACCCTGAGGAAAAGGGAGCTGAACCAGGGACAGAGAAGATGTTTCCCTCCAAACCACAAGGTACAGATAAGACTTTCATTTATGAGACTTCTTATATCTGCTTAATTCATGCTATATGTTTGGGGCTGGGAGACATGCTTATCTAAGGGAGTTGTGAACTGCATAGTATTTCACTAGAAATACTCCCAAGTGAATAGAAGCTTTGGTAACCCCTTGTTTGGATGGTTTCCTGATGTTAAGGATACAGGCGCAATAAAAGGCTGTTTTAATTTCACTATAATCAGTCTCCCTTGCATACCTCTGTGAGCGTCCGCCTACAATACCATACACATTTTAAATTATGCTGGGTGAAAAAGGTGGCCCACCATAACTTAAAATGTGTATGGTAAACCTACCGAGCCCTGAAAATTGCAAAGCCAGTACAACGAACCTCATACTTATGAGACCATTAAGGCTGAAACATGTCTGTGAGTGGTTTGACCAGCTTTGCACCTAATCCCATGCTGTGCTTAAAAGCTGTATAAACAGCAGAGCATTTGTTTATATGAGTTCCATGTAAATGGATTTCAGGCAAAAGGTGACATGTGTGCTCATTTGCATGTCATTTCAAAGAATCCCTTGCTGCAGTGGAAGCACTGTATGCTAGGTGACAATGGTTGAAAGGCAGGGTTGCAGACCTGTCTAATACAATGTTCTCACAAGTGATATTCTTTATTGGAGATAGATAGATAGATAGATAGATAGATAGATAGATAGATAGATAGATAGATAGATTCTTCTTACAACACCGAAAATAGGACTGAGAGACATGGAAAAACCTCAGAGTAGATATGATATATAATTATCATATATTTAATGTAAGTGTTACTGTACAAATCTACACACATTCTAATTTGTGTATTCTGAATAGTTATAGTATTTAACATAAAAGTGTCAATAAACACCTTAAATTATAAAAACACACACACACACACACACACACACACAAATATTCATATACACACTCCAACCTATTCAGTGTTAGATGTATTCAAAATACTATTAATAAAAGGGCCAGTTACATCTCCAATAAACACTCCACAATTCTTTCCATCTATAACTCTTAATATTTACAGATGAGACTGCGCTGGTAGTGATTCCACTGCTAATCCACGTGAAGGTTATTTTTGCTGCTCCCACTCACTCCCGTGATCCACTGGGGCCAATTAACAACATATAACAGACAAAAGCGAGGAGCGCAAGAATAAACAAATATCAATATTGCAAATACCTTTATGTATTTAAATGTTAAAAAGTACAGCACACACAAACAATAAGGAAGGCTGTTATAAAAAATGGCATATCCCCACCGAAATAACCTACACATGGATTAGCAGTAAACATAGATGTATTTGCAATATTGATGTTTGTTTTTTCTTGTGCTCCTCTCTTTTGTATTGTATTGTATTGTATGTCTTTATTTATGTAGCGCCATAAATGTACATAGCGCTTCACTGTAGTAATACCCTTGGTAATCATATAACTAACAAATAATATAAATAACAGGTCATGGGAATAAGTGCTTCAGACATAAAAGTAACATTAAGGAAGAGGAGTCCCGGCACCGAGGAGCTAACAATCCCCTGGTAGGTAAGGGAACGTATAGAGACAGTAGGAGGGAATTCTGGTACAGTACGTGCGTCTGCAGGGGGCCAAGCTTTATGTATCATGTGTCCAGGATTATCCACAGTGCTATTCATATGCTTCTTTAAGCAAATGTGTCTTAAGGTGGGTCTTAAAGGTGGATAGAGAGGGTGTTTGTCGGGTATCGAGGGCTTTGTATGTCATCTATAACTCTTGCAGTGACCACACAGACTTAGAGGAATTATTATTTTAGGAACGATCCCAGATTAATATCTATATTAAATCCCTGTGTGATTAGGGTTTTCAACATATAGATTCAATATATTTCCTGTTTGTCACTTTGTTTCCCCCTCTCCAACTGGATTTAACTCTTTCTATTCCCATAAACTTGAGGCTTCTTAGGTCCGGCCCATGACATTCCTTAAAATGTTTAGACAAGCTATGTGGTACAAAGCCTTTCTCTATATTTCTCACATGTTCAACCATACGTATTGTCAAGTTACGCGTAGTCCTTCCCACGTATTGTGTGTTACATGGGCACTGCAAAATAATTTATTAACCTAAACTACAATCAATGAAATCATCCACTTGACAACATTCCTTTGATTCAAATGTTTTGAAAAAATATACTCTCTCTCTCTCTCTCTCTCTCTCTCTCTCTCTCTCTCTCTCTCTCTCTCTCTCTCTCTCTCTCTCTCTCTCTCTCTCTATATACTGCACCGACACACTTTATTCGAGCAAATACCCGGTATGTACCTGGCAGATACCTGGAATGCGCCACTCCTAACCTCTGACAAGCCCCGTTGCATTTGCCTTCCCAGCCTGGGTTCATGCCTGGCTGATGGGCGGCTGATCTGTTAAATGATAATGATTAGGATTTAATAGGCTGCAATGCTTCGCGTGTCTACCAGATGGCATAAATTCATGAATTGTAATGCAGTTTATATATATATACTGTGCAGTATTGCAGCCAGCGGGAATAAAATGCTTCAATCCCTGCTTGGAAAATAACTCAATGCACTCGGGCAGAAAACAGTCACAAACCTCAATACACCCGGGTATACCCGAATTCGTGGGACTAGCCAAGCTCGAATAAAGTGTGTCGCCAGTGTATATATATATATATATATATATATATATATATATATATATGTTCGAATAACGGGGGAAAAAGAGGGGGAAGGGATAGGGAAGAAAAACCTCGCATCTACTTGTACAATATTCATGCCACCATAAGCCAAAGAAAATATACTATTTGCTTTACATGAGTAAGATTTGGCGGTGCTCACGGGTTGTGAATTATGTGAGTGAAAAGAGAAAAAAGTAACCCGTATGGGAGCACTCAGGTATGCAATTGATATATTTGTTTATTTATTTGACACAGTGCAAAAAGGGATGAATAAACAGTACATGATTAAAAACACTTAAAAAAGAGGCATGGACCCCTGTCACGGGTGCTACCCTTAAACACAAGTGAACAGCACTAGGGAACAACACAAGTTGTCAACCCTAAACATGAAAAGGATAGTGACTCAAAAAACACTAGGGTAAATCAAAAGTGAATCACAACAGGTTAATGGGTTCAAAGGCACCTATACAAGGCTAAGAATAGTACACACTACACACCAAAAAGTAGACTGGTCAAAATATAAATGACAGTCTCAAAGCATCATACATCTGCATAAGCATACAGTAATATAACCAATACCAACAGCACAAATAAATCATTTGTAGGTAAGATGGTATGTTGGAATGAAATCCCTAGATGTGTAGAACATTGAAGTTTGTGAATAGCATGTATAGGAAAATGCCTAATGAACGCCTATTAAATAACCTTGTGTTTGTTATCAGTATCCCTAGTGAAAAAAGGAAATGTCACAGTCCAGAGAAGTAGTTTGCATAAGTGCTGGGTAGCATAGTTACGTGAACCATGGGTCAGGGGTCCTGCCTAGCACCCCCACTCCGACGCGTTTCGTCCAGAGACTTTGACTAGGAGTGGTGAGGGAACTAAAGGTGGATACTGTTTATATAGGGTTGCTTTTCGCGCCAAAAACGGATGGGGGCGGCAGCAGCTGCAGGTGCTTAAGTGAATTGCTGCTAGTGTGCCGTGTCTGCGTGTCAGACTGGCACGCATGATGTCGGCTCGAGTAATATGCGCATGCGCGGCTTGTAAGTACTAAGTCCTACAGGTATGTCTACTGCGCATGTGCATAATGTGGCGTCCTAATCTCTGCGCCTAATATAGTATGCAAAGCGTCACGACACTCTGTTAGTGCGTGTCAGCTTGGACCGCACACCGCGCATGCGCGCTGAGTGTGTCAGTTGATCCATGCGATCTTGCACAGTGGCGCCAACAAAGATGACTGTGGTGGCAGTAATAAATGCCCATTATCACATCTATACAGGATATTAAAGAGATCAATGTAATTAAAGTCCACAAATGATAAAAAGAGCAACAAGCATAATTCAAAACGAATCTATGGAGTACCACAGAGAAAAACCCATGTATGGGAGCTATAACAGCGCTCCCTAATGGAACGGAGGCATATTGAATGCATATTGTTATATTACAATGAGCTGTGTACCCTCAATATTTGGGCCAGATGACATAACACATCCAACCTTGTGCAATACAAAAGAGAAATGAAAAACATATACAACATGTATCAATGTAGTCAAAATATGACAGAGTCCATTGAATAGTATTTAAGTCCGTGGTGTCCAACTTTTTATCCCCATTATTCCAGGAATGTGCCAAGTAAGTTAATTCCAGATATGTCCAATTGAAATATTTTTGCATCCACGGTTACGGTAAGCACATGGAGGTGAGTTCCTTCCGCATGATTACTGATGACTTGTAATGTCTCTCTGTTGTATTAGTCCGTAGGTGTTATCCATTGTTCTGTAGTGTATGGATCATGTAGAGACTTGATTACACAGGCATGGAAAATTGGGACGCTGTATTCCGAATTCCATGGTTGATATGGCTTATGGTCAGGAAGATCTCTAACTTGAGCCTCTCAATAGCATGCAGTATCTAGAAGATTAGACAAAATACATGCAGTAAGTGCACTCATCAAGTTGAATATAGAACATTTACCTATAGACAGACAGAGTTAGAACAGTTGTGTGTTACAAGAACATGGCATAGCCAATATAGTCATTCAGACCTTTCGGAATCATTGAGTTGATTTGTGTAATCCACCTGGTCTCTTTTTTTAGGAGAGCTTTTTCCAGGTCGCCTCCACGTATACCGAGGGAGACTTTGTCAAGCGCAAAGGCCCTTAGTAACGTAGTGTCCGCCGCATGTTTATTCAAAAAATGCCTGGCGACACTTGTAATTTTTTTGAAGCTATCAAGGTCCCTTTGCGCATTCTTGATGTTCCTGACATGTTCCAAAACCCGAAATCTAACTTCTCTTGTAGTCATGCCTACATAAGGTAGATCACAGGGGCATAGGATACAATAGATCACCCCTTTAGATTTACAGTTGAGCGTGGAGCGAATTGTGTAGACATGGGTCTTTTGACTATTTGGGAACGTGAGTCTATTTTCCATATGTTTGCAAGCCGAGCATTTGGAACATTTGGCAAATCCTATGCGTGGGGTAACAGACAAAAAAGTTTTATCAACATGTGGGATGTAATGACTGTTGACCAAAGTATCTTTAAGATTGGGTGCCCGGCGGCTTGTCATAGTGACTTGTTTGCCCAGGGCTTGTGCCAGGTCAGGATCAGTCATTAACACCCCCCAATGTTGCTGTAAGACCCCACGTAGTAGTGGCCATTGCTGATTGTAAGACCGCACAAAGCGGATAACTTTTTTGTCTTTTGTCTTACGCTTGGGTTGTAAGAGGGAAGTACGGGTTTTGCTCAGGTTATTCCGGTACCCTCTCTCTACCATGGTCTTACTATAGCCTCTTTGTAAAAATCTTGATTTCATTTCCCTTGATCGTAAGTCAAAGTCATGAATTGACGAGACATTTCTCTTCAGTCTGAGAAACTCGCTTGTGGGGATGCCTTTCACTTGGTGGGGGGGATGAAAGCTTTTGGCGTGCAAGATCGAATTTGTAGCGGTGTGTTTCCGAAAAATGTCAGTACACAGCACTCCACCCTCGCCAATACTGATTGTCAAGTCCAGAAACTCGATTTTTGTTGGACTTGACTGAAACGTCAATCTGATGTTTAGATCGTTGTGGTTGAGGGCATCGATAAACGCAGTAAATCCACTAGCATTACCTCGCCAGAGGACAAACACGTCATCGATGTACCTCAACCACAACAAGACATTTTGTGTATATACATAGTTCTTATCAGTAAACACCACCTCTCTCTCCCACCAGCCCAAGAAGAGATTGGCATAGGAGGGTGCACAAGTCACGCCCATTGCAGTGCCTCTCTTCTGCAAATAATATCTGTTTTTAAAGATGAAGTAGTTGTGGGACAATATAAAGTTCAGTAGATTAATGATCAGCTCAATCAGGTCACCTGAGAGATTTTGCATAGACAGGTAAAACTTTGCTGCTTTTAAACCGTCTTTATGATGGATGCATGTGTAGAGAGATTCTACATCACAGGTCGCGAGAAGAACGCCTTCATCGACCGTGATGTTCTCCAATTTAGACAATACATCCATGGTGTCCCTTAAAAAAGATGGTAATGTTTCAACAGACAATTGCAGGAAGAGGTCAATGAATCTACATATGGGCTTGCTCAACCCCCCTATGCCTGATACTATGGGTCTACCTGGGGAGTGGGAGAGATTTTTGTGTATTTTTGGCAATATATAAAAGGTGGGTACGACTGAACATTTTGTCACCAGGGCATCCATGTTGTGCCGAGTAATTACCCCATCCAGGACGGCAGCTCGGAGTAAACTCTCGAGCTCCTCCATAAACTGAATAGTGGGATCTCTACTCAGCTCAACATAGCACTGGGTGTCTCTGAGTTGTTTAAAGACTTCTCGCTCATACATCACCTTCGGCCATATGATCACATTTCCCCCTTTATCACTCGGTTTGATCTCCACCTCGTTAAGGTCGCGTAGCTCTGCAACTGCTCGTCTTTCAGACTTGGATAAATTCTGTTCACCTTTCTGGATGTGGATCTTATTGAAATCCTCCGTAACAAGTTTTGCATAAACTTCTACCTGTGGGCACACTTGCCATGGTGGGCAAAAGCTGGATTTGGATTTAAGTTTGGATAATAACAAGCTCTGGTCTACTGGAACAACACCCTGTTCAGAATGTAGTGTGTTGAGGTCCTCTAAGGC
This sequence comes from Ascaphus truei, assembly GCF_040206685.1. NCBI lineage: Eukaryota > Metazoa > Chordata > Amphibia > Anura > Ascaphidae > Ascaphus > Ascaphus truei. The sequence continues at coordinate 404,192,774 of NC_134485.1, read as the reverse complement.
CAATATTTCCTGTTCGTTCCATTCCACTAATAAGGGCGTATCCTGATCTTGGTCATGTGGTTTATTGAAGTACTTATATAAAAGCAACTTCCGACAAAACAGCTGTAGGTCTTTTGACCGTTCAAAACGAACAATCGACATGGTGGGGCTAAAGGAGAGGCCCTTCGGCAAATCACTGAGTTGGTCTGCACTTAAAATAGTGTCTGACAGGTTTATTGCTGTAAGGGTTTCGGTGGGCTCTGAGGGCTTAGACATGGGGTCTGGCAGTCCAATTAATTTCGTTTTCTTAGTTGCCTTTTTCCCTCTTCTTGTCCTCCTTTTTGTGATGTACTCCTTGCCCCTTTGTCTAAAAAAGCCTTTTCCCTTTGTGTGCTAGTGTTAGGACCCCCCTCTAGGTCGGACGACTCTATATCTGAAGCTGTTATTTCAGAGGAGGTGGATGCTGCAGTGACTCTCTGTTGGTTTTTCTGTTTTTTATTAAATCTTTTCCCTTTTTGCCACTTATACACTTTGTTGTTCTTATAATCGTCTTGATCTCTATCAAATTTTTTCTTTTTGAATGCTATTAAGTCTTTCTCAAACTTTCCAAGATCTAGTTCTATTTTGGCAAAGGATTGTGTCTCCGCTTCTGAGAGTCCTGATTTAATTGACTCTATTTGATCGGATACCTCCACCACTACTGCTTTATCATGCTCAATCAAAATTTGTAATAATTGAAATGAGCATGTTGACAGTGCTTCCTCCCATCTTTGTTTGTATGTGGCGTCTGTAAAGTCAAAGGAGGGGAAGGTTTGGAGACGAAGACCCCTGGGAATAAATTTATATTCTGTATATTTTTCAAGTGCTGTCTTCGTCCACCAAACCCGCAACCTCCTCTGTGATAAATGTTTTAAGTTTCTCAATTTGTCTGCACTCCCATTGCTATGTGGTGTCTGTGGCTGCGTGTTATCTGATGGATCTATGTTGAAGGCTGCATCTGCAGTTGCTTTCCTATTCACCTCATTGGCGAAAAAATCCATAAAAGCAGTGTGTCAAATAAATATAAGTGAGCCAAGGTAAGTTGAAATCCAACAGAGCGGATGTAATAAATATGTTCAAATAACGGGGGAAAAAGAGGGGGAAGGGATAGGGAAGAACGAGGATTTGAAAAAAGTCCTGAAAACACATCCGTCAGTGGTGTGGAGGAGATCCAGGAACATAAGGGATCATTTGGTGCATAGCCATTTCTCTAGGAATAAAAAACAGAAAACATGGCTGTCGATGAAAGGTTTTTCAAATGCCATCAGTGCAAGGCCTGTGAATTCATGAGAGAAGGACCCACCTTTAGTAACACATCAAACACCAAAACGTACCCAGTTAAAACCTTCATTAATGGCAAAACCACAGGAGTTTTTTTTTTTTTTTTCAACTTAAATTTTATTTGACACGTACATAAATTGCATACATAGCATATAACTGTATTGCAGGTGCAGCTTACAGTTGCTAACACTCTATGATATGAATGAACATCTGATGACAGACAAACCGGGAAAACAGACAGACTGACAGTCCCCTAGTGAAAGAGGGGGGAGAGGAGGGTGGGGGATTGTGGGGGGGGAGAGGGAGGTCTCCTGCCGTGGTTCCGCTTCCGTGTGCCTACCGGCTGGCTCTCTGCATCTGGGGAAACATTAAGCATTCCCTGTGTCCGGTCTGGCCCACACTCTAGAGGCTATTCTGCGCTGGCCGCGTGTCGGATGAGGGCGGGGCATGACGCCCAGGTTCCGCCTACTAGCCGTCTTTTAAGGGAGAACGCACCTACCGTAATCAATGCCAAATCGTGGCCCTCTCCACACCTGGTATGTCTATATGGTCCAGCCAAGGTGTCCAGACTTTTAAATAATTTGCGCCAGTGTCGTTGACCAGACTCGTCAACTTTTCCATCTGGCAAACTGACCAAATCCGATTCCGAATCTTAGTAATCAAAGGGATTTCATTTTGTTTCCAACGTCTTGCGATCTCTCCCCAGACCGCCATCGCAAAATGTGCTACTAATTTGTTCTCTCCTCGGGAGAGTCCTTTTTTGGGTCTGTTCAAAAGGAACAGCCATGGGTCCACCTGTATGGGTTTACCTAGGAGCTTGTGCAACCAATCTGTAATTGATTCCCACACAGGGACGATCCTATGGCAGGACCACAGCTGTCCTCTCCCTCGAACGTAAAGCATATTGGAAATGTGAGTGCATCATGCATATGTTTGTTCATTGCTGCTAATACATTATTTAGACCATACTGTACCATTGTGCGTTCTCTCTTTCCTTCTACATAAACCTTGGGAGTTAAACCCTGACCACAAACAAGCTTCCTGATACGTTATCAAGACACCCCTCTGAGGGGGAATCCATTAAAGGGCTCCTATCAGAGAGAGAAGTGTCTCTGATACGCTTTATATTGACATTGTCAATTGTGAGTACCACCATTGCAGAGTTATCTTGAGACTTCATTTGTTTATACCATCTGCACTATTATATATATTTTTTCTTTCATGTTCACGAGACACACAGCGCTCCGCTCAAATTACCAACCTACCAAAGATCTACCTGGACCTGGACAGTCCGTTTAAAGGGTGTAGAGCTGCTTTTCATTTGTTGTATTTCACATCACCATTGTATTCACTTTTATTGGTGGAGGTCATTTATCATATTATATGATATATATTTATAATTTACATATCACTGTCACTTGCACTGTACAGACCATATATTGTTTCATTTTAGTTTAAGAAGCGCCCGGTTTTTATTCTTGTTTCTGCACTTCCTTGTACATCTGCGATGTAAGTCCCTTTGTGGATGTCCCTGATCGACAGAGCTTTTCGAAATTCGTCATGGGCATATATGGTTGCATCTTCTGGTAGAATGCTCTGATCTGGAGGTATCTAAAAAACTCGGCATTGGGGATCTTTTTGTCTGACTTAAGTATATCAAATATTTGTATGCCTTGTCTACCCTCCAGATCTACTAGTCTGTTGATATTTCTATGTTTCCAGATTGGGAAGGCAACATTGTTCAGACCAGGAGCAAAGAGTGGGTTGTTCCATAGTGGGGTCATAACTTATGACTTGTGCGTCAAGCCACATTTGAGTCTGGTAGCCTCCCAGACAGAGAGAGAGTTGGTCATTGAGGATAGCGGCAGTTTTGCGCCTAACCGCACCTTTTTGGGAAGCCAAATCAGATGCCCCAGCTCCAAAGGGGAGCATAGTTCTTTTTCTAGGGCGACCCATTTTTTTGAGTCTGGGCTGGTGTGCCACTGCACAATCTGGCATAATTGTGCCGCCTTATAGTATGACAACAAACAAGGCACCGCTAGACCCCCTGCCCCTGTTTGCCTACGCATGATCTGTTTACCCACCCGTGCCTTCTTCCCTCCCCAGATAAATTTATCTATCACTGATTGAAGCGAGAGGGTCTCCTTCAATCCCAATGGCACCGGGAGGGTTTGGTACAGGTATAGAAGGCGAGGGAGCAGATTCATTTTGACACAGTGAATCTTACCAATCCAAGAAATTTTACACGTGGCCCATCGCTTTATGTCCCCTCTCATAGTTTGTGTCAGTTTAGGGTAATTTGCTTGGTATAGTGTATTGTAGGACTTAGTGACATTGATGCCCAGATATTTAATGTGGCTCTGTTGCCAGTTAAAGTTAAAGTTTATAGACATCAATTTCTCCAAGTGCTTAGGGAGATTTATATTTAGAGCGTCTGATTTTGACTGATTTATTTTGAATCCGGAGATTCTGTTGAATCTTCCCAATAGCTCGAATAGGTTCGGTAGAGAGGTAAGGGGTTTAGATATTGTCAGGAACACGTCATCCGCATACAGTGCCACTTTATGCGACTGGTTTCCGATGTCAATACCCGTGATGTCTTTGCTATCACGTATCTGAGCAGCCAATGGCTCCATACACAGAGCAAAGAGGAGGGGGGAGAGCGGGCAGCCCTGCCTCGTTCCGCTCTTAATTTGGAAGGGATCTGAAGCAAACCCCTGATGGGTAACCCTAGACGATGGGTCCGAATATAGAGCCAGTATCGCCTTTGTCAGTTTTTCACCCATCCCAAATGCTCCAAGCGTGGCCTCAAGGTATGGCCAGTCTATCCTATCGAACGCTTTTTCTGCATCCAGACTGAGCGCCATCACCGGAATTGCTCGTGTATTGGCTATTTCTATCAGATCAATAATTCGTCGGGTATTATCTGCTGATTGCCGCCCCGGGATAAAGCCGACTTGATCTGGGTGCACCAGTCTGGGTAGGATGAGACTTAATCTATTGGCCAGAAGTTTGGCGTAGATTTTCACGTCCGAATTAATCAGGGAGATTGGTCTGTAGCTTTTACAGTCCAGGGGGTCTTTGCCCTTTTTTAGTATTACCGAGATGGACGCTTGGAGCATGTGCTGGGGAAAGGGGGTGCCTCCGAGGACCTGGTTAAACATACGGAGGAGGTGAGGGGCCAGTTGTTTCCTAAATTTTTTGTAGTATAAGTTCGAATATCCATCGGGACCCGGGGCTTTAGAGGGTTTGAGGCTTTTGATAACCTCTGTAATTTCCTCCAGTGTGAACTCACTACCCATTACCTCTCTCTCCAACTCGTTCAGCCTTGGTAGCTTCGCGCCCCTCAAGAAGTCTTTTAGGGCCTTGTCTGTACCAGTAGAGTGGGAGACTTTTCTCCCATCGTATAGTTTTTCATAAAAGGCTTTGAACTCCCCTACGATATTTTTAGCATTGGCCGAGATTTCCCCTGATCCTAGATGCAGGGCCTGTATATTATAAGTATTCATTTTAGGTGTGATCATATTGGCCAGCATGGTGTCTGGTTTGTTAGCTTTTTCAAAGAATCTCCTCTTTGACCAACTTAACGACTTCTCAGCCTGGGAGGTGAGCAGGAGGTTTAGTTTAACCTGGGTGTCCCTGATTTTTTGGAGGGTGGTCGTATCCGGAGAGCGCTTGTGCAGCTCCCATAAAGTATTGAGCTCTGTTTGCTCGTTTATGATCTTCGCGTTGCTTTCTCTTTTTTTCTTGGCCGCTAAACTAATCAAGATCCCTCGTAATGTTGCTTTATGCGCCTCCCAGAGGGTAATATGTGAGCGAACGCTGCCTTTATTTTCTCTAAAGAAACAATTAATCTCGGCCCCGATCTTAGCCTGTAGTTCTGGGATTTTTAAGAGGGATTCATTTAATTTCCAATTTGCTCCTGGTCTGTCCAACCCTATCTGAGTGCACCGTAGCTCTATGGGTGCATGATCTGACCACGAAATATCGTGGATCCCTGCATGGGCGATCTTTGGAACCAGTCTACTAGAGACAAAGAAGTAATCGATTCTGCTGTACGAATTATGTGGGTGCGAGTAGAAGATGTAGTTTCTATCAAGCGGGTGTAATTCCCTCCAGACATCGACCAGCTGTAAGTCCCTCAGCCCTTGTTCCAGAGCCATCGGACTGTGCAGAGCTCTAGGCCTGTGGGAATCTGATCTATCTAGGGAAGCGTTCAGAACTGCATTGAAGTCGCCGCCCACTATCAGCGCGCCCTTGCTATATTTGCGAATGGTAGCAAATGTTGTTTTAAAGAAGGCCGGATCGCAACCGCTAGGGGCATAGATTGTGGCGATCGTTATTGGTTGCTGATTGATAGTCCCCGTGAGCATTAGGAACCTGCCTTCCTTGTCTGTATTAACTTTATCCACCACCAGCCCCACTCGATTGTGGATCAGTATTGCTACGCCTCGCTTTTTTTCTTTTGCGGACGACAGATACACTTGTTTAAACTGTTTATCGAAGTATTTAGGGTAGCTGGTGGTGCTAAAGTGGGTTTCCTGCAATAACACAATGTCGACCCGTTTTCTTTTGTAGTCAGTGAGTGCAATCTTTCGCTTACGTGGGCAGTTCAGTCCTTTGGTATTATGTGAGATGAAGGTCAAAGCCATGTTGTGTATGTAGACTCACCTCTGTTACGTTGTATGTCTAGACGGTATGCCCGACTAGTGGAGGAATGCCTCTGATCCTCTGCAGTGCACAACTTTCGGGCCCACTTCGGCGAGGGACCACCCTGGCAGGAGGGGTGATGGGATGGGCTGGATACACAGGGAACAGATGACACAAGAAGGAAAAAGAAAAAGGAAAACATATAAAACCTGATGGGTGTGGCACCTGTGGTCTGAGACCATCGCCCCACCCTTGCCTTCGGGTTGATGGATTGCGGCACAACCCCCTGCGAACCTCCTCTCCCTACCAGGGCAGCGCCGCTCTCCCGTCTCCCAAGGACTCTCTCGGGGTCGTGGGTAATTCCTCCGACCCGAGTATGTAGGCACATAGCGACGGCTAGACTTCCGTCCCCGCCGGCCTCTTATTATTGAAACTGTAATTTTATTATCAAACAATTAACTTCTAACAGTATAGCACCTTTAAAGTGCTAGATCAACTATACTCCAACTGCTAGACTACCCTAACCGCTGCTGTTGCTACCCTCCCCGCTTGTTCCCGATAGCCCCCTACCCTACCAGCTCATTTGATGTGAGGTTCTCCCTATAGCCCAGTCTCCGGCCCGATTGGCTCCCAACAGTGCCTCCTGTGCCTAAGGCCTCGCCCCCCCCTCCCTCCTACTCCTCTCCTGCACTCCTCTCCCCCCCTCCCCTATACTCCTCTTCCCCCCTCCCCTATACTCCTCTTCCCCCTCCCCTATACTCCTCTTCCCCCCCTCCCCTGTACTCCTCTTCCCCCCCCTCCCCTATACTCCTCTTCCCCCCCTCCCCTATACTCCTCTTCCCCCCCCCTCCCCTATACTCCTCTTTACTCCTCTCCCCCCCCTCCCCTATACTCCTTTTTCCCCCCGTCCCCTATACTCCTCTTCCCCCCCATCCCCTATACTCCTCTTCCCCCCCTCCCCTATACTCCTCTTCCCCCCCTCCCCTATACTCCTCTTTCCCCCCCCTCCCCTATACTGCTCTTCCCCCCCCTCCCCTATACTCCTCTTCCCCCCACCCTCTCCCCCAAACTCCTCTTCCCCCTCCCGCCCCTATACTCCTCTCCCCTATCCCGCCCCTATACTCCTCTCCCCCCTATCTCCAAACCCTCTCCTCCCCCTCTAGCCCCCTGCCTCTCTCCCTCCTGGCCTCTCGTCCTCTACCCCTAGCCCCTCCCCTCACCCCTTCTGCCCAGCAACCATAGGGCTGTGTGCATTTCAATTTTTAAATTTTTTTTTGAGTTCGGCGCGTCTTGGCACTTCCAGTGATTGGCTGTGGACCCGCCCCTTCCGTCTCTGTCTGCCGCCATCTTGGAGGACCGCCGTCTCCCGCCTCCTGATCATCCCGCGAGAGTCCCCAGCCCCTCCTCCCTGTCGTCAGCTGGTCCCTCCTCGTTCTCAGTCAGTCGCCGGAGCCGGGACAAGCTGGCCGCCAGTCCAGGAGCTCCGCTTCACGCTGCAGGTACTTTGGTGCTGGATTTCCACAGGGCATGGCGAGGTCTCCTCAGGGTCCCGGACCCCGATACTTCAGCGGCAACCACAGGGAGAGCATCGGGGGCAGCAAACCAGCGGGAGCAGCAAACGAAACATCCCATACAACTGGAACCACAACGGTAAGTGAGAGAAAGTCTTTTCTTTGAGTATGGGCCCTTCACGGGCCGTTTATTTAGGGCTGCGAGGCTGTCTGTTTTTGTCAGCTCTCCCCGCTTCCCTCCACGCTGGTTCAGGGGCTGATCTCCCTCCAACATCGGCCTCTGGTATTTTATCCTGGAGCCCCAGCTTGTTGAGAAAAGATCCTCCCTCTTCCAGGTGCCTCAGAGTGTGTGAGGAGCCATTCCTGGTGACCAGGAGGCCAAATGGGTAGAGCCACCGGTACCGGATCCCCTCATCATGGAGCACCTTAGTGATAGGGGTGATCTGCCTTCGTCTGAGGAGGGTGATGGGGGAGATATCCTGATATACCTGCAATTTGTGTCCCTCAAAAACAGAGTCATTGCGGGTGATCTGGCAAAAAGCCTCCTTTATTTTAAAGAAATGGAAGCGGGCTATTATATCCCGGGGGGGATCCCCTTGTTGTGGCTTAGACCTGAGGGACCTGTGGCAACGATCCAGATGGGTGTCTTGCTCGGAGCGGTCTGGCATTATCTGAGTCAGCCATCTTTGGAGGAAATCTTCAGGGTCTGTTTCTTCTTCGGGCACCCCCCTTATCCTCACATTGTTGCGGCGGTCTCGGTTTTCTGTGTCCTCCTGCTTGTCCATGAGGTCTCGTACCGTGTCTTTGACTTGGGCCAGCTGTTTATCTGTTTTGTGTAGGGCTTTTATAGTGGAGTCTAGTTTCTTTTCAAGGGAGTCCGTGCGCACTCCTATGCTCTCGATATCAGCCCGCAGCGCCGCTACTTCAGTTTGGAGGCACCGTTTGATGTCTTGGCAGAATTCCTGCATATCTCTTCTCCTCATTATTTGATTTTCTCTGCCGCCATCTTCCTCCTCCTCTGATTCAGTGCCGCTCCGTGTAGGCCCCTCGCGGCCCTTGGCGCGCGCCGAATCCCCTTTAGAAAAATAGTCAGTGAGGACAGTAGAAGGTCTCTTTGATCTTGTCCCCCTCGACATCTCTGCACTTTCAGCCGTCGGGGCAGGTGTATTTGGAGTGGATCTCCGCGGTAATTGCGCTTTATTTATTTATTTAACGGCCGGCTGGGAACGGAGCTCACGGATTAAGCATCCATTCAGTCAGCCGTCGCGCATGCGCCTCCCACAGGAGTTATTTATTTAATTAACTGCTCCTGTGGTCTGAAATATGTGGGGAAAACCAAGCGTGAATTGAGGAAGAGGGTCCTTGAACATCTAGGCTCCATCCGTAACGCCACAGACACCCCAGTTTCCAGACATGTACGTAACGTACATGATGGAAACAGTAAGACCCTTACTTTTCAGGGTATTGACCACATTGCAATGAACATCAGAAAAGGCAATTGGGATCAAAAATTGCTACAATGTGAGGCAAGGTGGATCTATCTACTCAATACACATTATCCTATGGGCCTCAACGAAGGGTTCGTCTACACACCCTTCTTATAGATACCATCAGGTGTATAGACACGCTGCCATCAAAGGTATCACCATAACTAGCTTTGGATATCATACTCTGTCTGCGCTTGATGCATTCATGACCCCCCGGTATTGATTTGATCACTATACTAGTATCATTTCTATGATCATTAGGTTTTGAACATTATGCTCAACAATCATAGTTCAATATGAGGACTTAAAAACTGCTATATAAATAATCAGTTAGACCCACTGAATCTACTAGGGACCTCTGGTCTTTCAGCAGTTGAATTGACAACAGTGTCAGTCCACTACTATGGCCTAATACATGTGCTTCTCTATCTTCAATCTTAGACTGCAAGCTGCAGTACACCCGCGCCACCACTACGTAGCATTCTTTCAATAGCGTCTCTAGGTTGCTATAGCAACGCATACGTATAAAGTGGCCGACAGAGACGCGGCTACGCCCACCCCAGATGAAGTCGCAGTAGGCGACGAAACGGACGTCACGTCGGGTTTAATTATGTTACGTTTTATATGAAGCTACTCTAAGAACTCTGCTACTATTCTCAGTAAAAGTGATAGGATTTTTTCCTGCAATAAGTGTTGACCGGCATATGAATAACGCTATCCTGCGGGAGGCCACCTACATGCTAACACAGCCGTGCGTCCTAACACCGCCATACCACTGTGTGTTACACCATACTGTATGTTATACAAATAAAGCCAGCATTGACATTTATAAAGCTGGTATTTGGCGTGCGGTCTCCAATAGATGATTAAGCTGCACGGCTGTAACTGACGGCTGTCGCAACACGTTGGCATAAACCAGTGCCAGTATACCATTGCAATACATCAGCAAAACATACCTGCAGGAAGATACTCACTGTGTCTACGCAACAGTATCGATTTGTGTACTAATGCTGCTGTCTCGCGGGAATTACTAACACGTGATCACAGTCACACTTTATTGCACAGACGGATGCACGATCAAATATAAGATATGATGATATAAATTATTGACCACACTGCTTGATCCATTACCACAGCATAGACACGAACACATATTGTGTGTCTAAGCTGCAGTAGTTATACAGTACCACACGAGAACACAATATGAGATGTAGCTCTATCTGGCACTATTACAGGATAAAATCTCCAACTACGTGATTACATAGTGGCACCACTGTGAGTGATAACATACTTCTCATGCCACATCACGTACCTGCTAAATGCAATGTAATGTGTCTGAGAGCAGCATCTATAGATATACTTCAGAGTATTAACATCTGGAATAGCAGCCAGGAGTTACAAACTATTATCACGTGGAGTCTGATAGATATAGCGTGATTCTCTATGTGCATACTTACCCATACATGTGTCGAAGTGGTATGGCTGTCTAAACACTAGCACTATATCTACACAGCACATGTCAAGAGTATTTCCAAGACTCATATACCCACAGATTAGGTGCATCCCTATACCAACATTTATGGGACAAGCTTCCAATTAGTTATCACTATCTATTCACAAACATTGAGCAACTCACTCATGTATACCTAGCCAGTAACTGATTACCCTCTTTACATAATATGGCATATATAAAGGTATATTAATACCTCATCCAAAGGGATTTTTCAAGAGGAGTATCAGTGATAAGTGGCATACTAGAAGGTGTACCTTTTGGTTTACTGAGAGGCCTGACACCTTAGCAATATCAGTAGCTTCCGGGTTTTTTAAGAATTATTTTAATTATTAATAAAGTTTATATGTTGTATGTCTAGCGCATTTATAGACCAGGATCTAATACCACTCAGGTCTGCGGTGCGCCCTAGTGGGGATCTTTCTGTGTGTCTCTCACACACATATCCCTGCTGTTCAACGTGGGCCTGGACAAAGATATTCACTGTGCCATCTGCTGGAAATGTACTGAATTGCAATTACAAAAATAAACCCCACAAATAATTCTGTTATCTGCCTGCGGCCGAGCCGCACTCACACCGCGGGATACAAAATGTCATACATATAATGTTAGTATAAGCTTTCAATGTGACAAGTAGTGAAAAAGTATTGAATCCTATAGGAATTTATCTTGTACTGTATCTTCTGAGTGTGTCTGTAGTAATGCCCACTGATTAAATACCTTTTTGCTTAGTGTCCCAAAATTGGAAAGTGAAACCGGTATCTGTAGCTTTTACTGGGAGAGAAATTTGCTGCCGTCTCTGATGTAGACTGCTCCTGACTCCCGGTAGTATAGGGAGCTTCATGCTGAAAGGACTGTATAACTTATCCGCTATGCCGATGGATTTGGCGTTTCAGCGCCTCGGTTCTATCGCCAAGTTGTCCTCTCTCTTGGAGTCTTTGCGATCTGGCATCTTTCCAATCCTAGATAGGTAGAAGCAATCCCCTTGCTGTAGCGGAGACCTCACACTGCTTGTTCAAGGTGATGCATGTCAAGCGGCAGGTACCCCAACTCAGATCCGGTGTTCCACCGAGCACTAATCTCCACTGCAGTAGAGACTTCCCACCGCACTTTCATTTCAGTAACCACCTGCACGTCAGGTGGCAGGTGCAACAGCTTGGCTCCGGTGTTCCGCTGAGTACCAATCTCCTCGTACCTACTCCTTATTTGAAATCACCTCTCGATGTTGGGGGGGGGGGGGCATCTGCCACTCAATGCAGGGAGTTTGTGTTGGGAAATGGGCAAAAAATAACTCCAAACACCTTGAATTCCTTCAAACTTATATTGAAAAGTTAGACCATATAATAAGACATATACAATGTACAAAAGGGTCTAGTCAAGGCACCCTATGCGTTTCATCTTTACTAGACTTCATCAGGGGTATAATGAGGTAAAAAAGATACCATATATTTATACCTGTGTCTATGCTTTAATTGGTTGATAGAAAGATTGTGAAACCAATCATTTTGGCTAAGTGGCAACCAATCTCGACATTGTTGAGCATATACTACACATGAAGAAATATCTGTTTGTATACAGCTTATCATAGAGTGTATTAAACAATACAAATTTTAGGATATTTTAATAAATTAAAACCTAAAATTAATAAAATACAATAAATTAATTTTATAAAACATTCTGTAATATATATATAGGGAGAACAATAACTTCATATGTAGACCATTATAACATTGATATATAGAAATGTCTAACTAGGCAGAGAACCAGATTTCTTTCAAACATATTTAACAATACACCATAATAAGTGGCTAAAGGGAATCAATGTAGCATATAGAAGTAACACGCATCTTATAGAACAGACAACTTGATGTCGTTAATAGTTATACAACTATACAGTATAAAGTAATAATAGAAGGTCATATGGATCCATATGGGAGATGGGTAAGGAGACACATTTAGTCTTAGAGAAATGCTCCCTGGTCAATATCAACATTATGTCTAAAGGGCACTAAGGTTTTAACATTTGGTTACATTTGGTTTATAACTTGGAGATCTGATTTACCAAATCACCCCCTCTCCAATTTGGTTCCAAAAAGTCAATACCCATACATTTGATTCCTGCTGGGTTTTTATCATGGTATTCTTTAAAGTGTCTGGAAAGACTATGTTGTGTGAACCCTTTCTGAATATTGGTAATGTGTCTGCAAATTTGAGTTTAAGTTTGCGAGTTGTCCCACTATCGATCCAAGCATGAGCTTGCTCTACTCTCTTAATCTTGTTGGGCCTTATCATTGGATACACTCTGTAATGACAAGATAGAATTGTACAAGTACTGTAAAATCGCACATGTGCATACTGAACAACAACACTATTGCATTATACAATATTGCAGCAAAACACTTTACTTGACACGTCTGTACTTCCAGCCCAATTCATGTCTCATTTTCCTGATGCTGACCTCAGACATTGTCAGGCTATGATCCTGCTGCAGAACTTCTTTAACTGTGGCAGTACAACGTTCATCATTTGCATTGCTGATATCATCCACAAGCTGCTTTGCCTCCCTACAATCGTACCAAAATGTGAACGATTAGTACAAGAAAGGAGGGAGAGGGAGAGGGGATAAGGGAGAAAGGAGGGAACAGAACCAATAATATTCTCATTCAATAATATGCAGTTGTACTGTGCATACAGAACAGTACATACGCTGTTCTGACCGTGCAAAGCCTCTTTATAAGTGTAGTCTTTCCGTGGTCATGATAGCAGGCACAGCTATGAGTAACGTCGAGGCCTGAGCTATTTAACCAGACTTGGATATGCATTATTTGGTGTCCTTTCGTGTACATCTGCCGTATTATCATGCTGATATCCTTTGAAATAATTGTTCTGGGGATTGCTGCTTTAGAAAAGAAATGAAACGAAGCACAGTTCATGTATGCACACTATTTATCATGTACTGTACTGTTAATGTTTACACCCTCTTTTTACACCTGTACCATTGATTCGGGGATAATGTGCATAAAAGGTGACCCAAATTGCATGGCCTCCACAAAAGCTGATCTCTATCTGAAACAACTGCTTTCTGTCCAGAGACTGTATTGTGCTTCATCATTTGCCATGGATCAGCCCCGATTCTACGGACTCAACAAGTGGCATACTGCTGCTTTCCCGGAGAAGAGAAAGATAAATGCAGCAGCTCCCTGCGTGCCAAAGGCAAAGATGGCCAGAAAGCCTACGGTGCCTAAAGAAAAGGCACCAAAAGTTATTTCTGAGCTTCATTCACAAAATACTACAGCCAATCATAGCTTGGGAACTTTCTCAGTAGCCAATTAGAGCGTAGCCGGTAGGAAAAGCCGGGTCTGCGGGAACTCTGAAATTGCCAAGGGACATGCGTAAGTTTGCCACCTCTGTCCCTGGCTATCTCATGCCACCCGCTGGGTCAGGCTCCACCAGGTCTGGCAGAACAAATGGCAGCCCGGATTGCCATTGATCCCAGGACGTTAGTAGTTGAGCCTTTCCTTGCTACCCAAATGACTTTCACACCTCCTGCATCCTCTGGCTACTTTGAACTCCGATGTCCAGCAGACTTACTGGAACCAACTTGGTAGCCCTGGTAGCCTGACTGGGCATCTGTTCTGAAAGTCCTAAGCCCATACAGTGCACAGCAGTACATTACAGTACATCACAATGTATTAATAAAATACACTTTAATACATCCCTAAGCCTTGGGTATGGGGAATAGAAAAAAAAAGTGTACTTTTATTTCTATCATCTTTTATTCCCCACACATTATCTATAGGATTTAGACTGGACTCAGAGTCGTCTCACAACCTTATCTATGGTTGGAGCACCCACAAACTCAATACAGGTTTTGGGCTAACTGGGCATTATCTGGGTACCCCCCTTAACCTAGGGATCCCCACAGTTACAGGGACACATTTCATCCCTGTGCCCCATTTAACTTTCTGGGCTATTCTGAAGCAGGGAACCCTAGCGGTGAGTCATGCAAGCGTTTTCAAGGGGGGATATTGCCAGAACAATGAGCCTACATGTTTACGAGAATCAGGCATGATTTCCGGGTACATTTTTAAGGGAACCAACAACTCCGGACCCCAACTACCTAGGCCCATTCTGACAACAATTATGCCGCAAAATCCCCCTTGAAACTCATGCCCTAGCAATCCCTGCTCGCTGACATGCCCGAAAAGACAAAACACAAAAAATATCTTTATTACAGTTTATGCATTTGAAAGATACAATGGTTCTGAATCGCTAACTCTCTTGAACCCTTATATATGGATCAGGGGTAACCACGAACGGGCTTGACCTTTATTTGTGAGCCCTTACCATCACACATATTAAAGAAAACAACTGTAACACATTGGTAACACCACACACTTACAAATTGTTGAAAGAAAAATATTTCACTTTAAGAATGAAACCAATTACATCATTCAATTAATATTTGCGTAAATGTTTGAATTGTGGGAAACCTGCACATGTATTTAAACACCGATCTTGCACTTTGAAATGTATGTACCTGAGGAAGAGTTAATTTTGTTCCCCAAAATGTTGTACCACTCTGTCTCTTTTAATGTCACATCCTCTTCCAGCATGGGTTGCAGATCTTTGATTATTTTTCCTTACAACATCTCCCCTGGATCAGAAATACAGCGCTGATGTAATTACCAAACTGATAGAATCCATCCTCACACACAACAACTTCAGCTTCAACAAGGAAATGTACCTACAACTAATGGGTACTACAATGGGTACCAAGATGGGTCACTGCTGGGCAGGATTCCTCGGTAAGTGATCTCTCCTTCTCCTGCTTGAAAGACTCTAATGTCTCAGAGCCCAAGCCTCAAACATGCCTTCATCACAACACCCAAAAACTTAATGAGAAAACCCTACGGGTTTCGTGCGCTTGCGCACACTTCCTCAGGAGCGACGGAGCACCTGGTGACGTCACATCCGGGACTTCCGTGGAGTAATCCTGCCTACCAGTGACGGAACACCTGGTGACGTCACTTCCGGTTGAAGCGGCTTGGAGGCACGGAGTGTGGAGAGGTGCACCTGCTCACCTCATGATCTGGGCGTTTTAAGATACATCATATCTTCAATCTATTATCCATTGCGTATTACCTTCAGCCATCTTGTGAGTAGTACTCTGATTTTACTCCACCGGATCGGTAAACCCTGAGTCACTCATCCATTGATTTTATATCATATTTTAGAGTTGTATTAAACTAACTTTTTTACTTTCAGCCTTGCTTTTGTGTATTTGTGGTTCGTCTTGTGTTGTGTTGTATTGTTTTGTTTGTTTTATGTTTCATCACTTGTGAGTTAGCTGTGTTGCACTATATTTCTCTTTTTTCATTTCATATCGCTTTCCACACGGATGAAGCTACATCTGACCACCTAAAAGACTGAGGAATTGCCATTTTATCTCTTTGGACACTCATCCTTCTGTCTGGAATTTCCAGGACTATATCCATTTGGACATTCAAGGTGCCGGTACCCCATTTTGTTCTATTGTTCCATCCTGACTGTGCTATCAGATTCCACCAGGCAGCCTAGTACCCTTATAAGTACCCAATTCACATCATTCTTTTTCTCACCGCATATGCTATGACACTGAAGACAGAAACAGGCATCTCACAACCCTGACGAATCGTTCAGACAGAAGGGATACAAATCAAAGACCATTGCCAGAACTATTACATCTGCACTAAAAGCCCCACGAGAACACCTACTACAATACAGACAGAGAGAACCTACCACACGCATACCACTAGTGGCCACATGCAACCCTACCCTAGAGGGAATACGAAAAATAATCAAAGATCTGCGACCCATGCTGGAAGATGATGTGACATTAAAAGAAATCTTACCCAAACCTCCCATTCTTGCATTCCGGCAACCACCAAACCTCAAACAGAAATTAGTCAACAGACAACTTTATTTATATATAATATATAAATATATATATAGTGATGTACTGAAGCAGAAAGTGTTTGAGGGGAGGTACATAGAACCCAGTACCTTCCAGGGTGTGTTCCTTTCCCTCTCACCTGAGCCTTAATTAATCAGGTACCATGTAAAAGGCAGCACAGACAGTTTCATGTGCTGCTGCTGTGCTGATCTGAAGGCACATGCACAGACAGCCCTGTGAGAGACTGCAAGTGGAAAGCTGCAGGTACAGAGTGTAATGTGGGGAAGGAGGTTAGTTCTCCTACTGGTAGTTAGGGACTAAGCTGTATTACTCAGAACTCCTAAAAGGAGTTAGGTCCTTTTTTCTGTTTTGTGTTATGAGTTAATCCTGTTTTGTACCTTGTAAATAAAACCTCCTGTGCCCAAACGCCAAGTTTGTCCTGCCTTTGATCTGGACACAAGATCCTACGCTGGGACTGAGACATCACAATATATCAGCCGCGGCCCCTTTTATTCTCCAACATCTCTGAATTTTTCCGGGATTTTTTTCCGAATGCCACACACTTCACCGCACTTCACCACGTTCATGCCGCATTCTGACCACATTTATACTGCATTCATGTTGGATTCACACCCGCGGTTGATGCGCGGTTGATGTGTTTATTGGTAATGGTTCGGATTTAATTGGTTGCAATTCTTCGCGTATCCGCCAGATGGCAGATATTCATGAATTGTAATGAGCATGCGCTTCAGTAATGTGTCGACTTGCATGTGTTTAAAAAAATACCACAGTGGTCTATTGTAAATTGGCCTTAGAACTGAAGAAGTTACAATAATGTATCAATTTAGGCTTTTCATATTAAAAATACATGCAGTGTCTGGTCTTGTTTTATTGTCCTGAGAGTCCCGACATGAGTGCACCACCGCAGTCCATGTTCCAAAAAACCGACAGAATGTACGCTTATTTAATATGGGCCGCGATTAATGCAACAGATGATAAGATGGCAACAGATGTTCAAATTTATCAGTATTTTATCGAAAACTCTGACTTTTACAAATTTTCTCCAGATGCTCATGTGTGGAAGCGTGCAATAAGGAAAAAGTTATGTAGCGATCCATGTTTTTTTCGTATTGATCCAATTTTATTGGAGGGTATTGGTGTGTATCACCGGGTTTTTCCCGTATCTATGATCATGGAGATGGCAAAAGGCGAAAGGTCATGTTAAAACCAACTAAGAAACGTCAGTCGCTGGAAAGCAATGCGACAGCGACAGTGACAGCTTCCAATAACGGTCCGACCGTCAGTGAAAACCTGGTGACCGGCAACCCTTGCTGTCTGTCCCCGCCCGGATACCTGCAGCCTGAGTCGGATTTTGCGTACAGTTTCGAGCAAGCTTGCATGTACCTAAGCGATTTCCAGCCTCATCAGCTGACTACAGGTGTAGTAGTCCCGCTGTCACCTGTCAACGACGTGTATGATCAAGAATACGTGACTGGCAGTGGCTGGGCGCCAGCTGATAGGGAGGGTCTATGGTGAGTAATGTTGCACTATTTTATTCTGTTTTTTTTATTTTGAAAATATCAATATCAGTGCGATTCAAATGTCAAGCGATTCTCCTGTAAGCAATATCATTGGCTGAGCGGCTTCTACAGTAGATACTGCAAAATTGGTGAAAAGCTAGGCGCATGCGCATTGGAACCTTCTTGAAACGCATACTGTATGCGTGTCATCACATCGACGGTAGGCACATGCGCATGTGAACAGGAGACGCCCCCCGAGAAAATTATTGGTGGGACTGACTGTGGGAACTTCTTTAGGGGACTGAGTAACCCTTACAGTAAAACTTTTTTTAAAAATGTGTTCCTCAGAAAAGAAAACTTTGTCATCTCATGCGGAAAACGGCAAATGGAGGGATTTCGATGGATAATATCGCTTTGTGTTACAATGCCTGCACATTGCTGAATCTGAGTTAAAAAAAACACGTACCGTAGTCTACAGTTTAGTCGCCGTTCTTATTGATGAGGATAGAATACCTGAAACAGTATGCTGATGTTTTCAGACCGTATAAAATACTTTTTATATATATACTGTATAATAAACCCGAAAAAATCAAAAGTATGCATTTATTCTACATGTATTATGTTAGTATGGTTTACAGTCAGCACAATAGTATGGTGTTATTAAAAAAAAATCTTTATTCATAAAATTTAAAAAACGCAACATCTCCTTTATTAAAGTACAGAAAGTCAAAACATTTACAGTAGGATGGTGTACAGAACAGTCGGCCAGGCCTGCACAACTCCAGTCCTCGAGGGCCGCAAACAGGCCCAGTTTTCAGAATAACCTTGAAAAGCGGGCCTTTTTGCGGCCCTCGGGGACTGGAATTGTGCAGGTCCTG
The DNA here is from genome assembly GCF_040206685.1 of Ascaphus truei. Classification (NCBI taxonomy): domain Eukaryota; kingdom Metazoa; phylum Chordata; class Amphibia; order Anura; family Ascaphidae; genus Ascaphus; species Ascaphus truei. The sequence continues at coordinate 404,173,984 of NC_134485.1, read as the reverse complement.
TGTACAGTAAGTAAAAACATTTCTTTATTAATACAAGTTAAAATACACAACATCTCCTTTATTAAAGTACAGAGAGTCAAAACATGTACAGCACAACAGTATGGTGTTATTAAAAAAAAAATCTTTATTCATAAAATTTAAAAAACGCAACATCTCCTTTAAGGCAGGTCATCATAATAATTTGATCCCTACACCCCCAAATACAGTACATAAAAAGCACACAAATCAACCATGTGCAGTCAAACGCACAGTGTCGCAGTCAAAAGCTAAAGCACAGATTGAATATCGTAATATCAAGATGGTTTAGGCAGGCTTGTGGAGAAAATAAAAAATGAGGAGAGAAAAAAATATATTTATTTTTTTTGGTCACTCACTCTTGAACTTCACAAGCAAGCAGTGGTGAACTGACAGACGCATGCACAGTAATCATCAGCTATGTACTGTAGCTCCCATCCCAAAGAGGATTACACGCAGGCGCAGAGAGGCAATGCTCGGCTAGGGACGGATTAAAAACACAATGGCAGGCTTTAGAAACGGAATGGCTCTGGAGAGGTGTCTGTCGATAAGAGTTTCAAATCCTTGCTTGAGCGAGCCTTGTGTGTGCGCGTGGGGGAGGGGGGTACAGGGTACAGCTGCATGAAGGATTAGCTGTACTGCAGTTCAAAGAAATGGCATATTTTCAAAAGGCAGGTCATCATAATATTTTGATCCCTACACCCCTAAATACAGTTCATAAAAAGCACACCAATCAACCATGTGCAGTCAAACGCACAGCGTCGCAGTCAAAAGCTACAGCCCAGATTGAATATCGTAATATCAAGATGGTTTAGGCAGCCTTGTGGAGAAAATAAAAATAAAAAATCACTCTTGAACTTCGCAAGCAAGCAGGAATGTGATTGAAACCAGAAAGACACACATTCAAAGAAATGGTGTGGGAGAGGTGTACTGCACTGTAGAGAAGATAAGAAGTTGAAATACCCTGCAGTGCAGTAAATTATCCTGTGTCTGTGCGGGGGCGAGCGAGGGGAGAGCGCTGTATATGCTGAAATGTGATACTGTTACAGCACTGTACACGCCTATGCATTTCAACAATTTTCAAATGAGACATACAGCACTGCAAATGCAAGTATAAATATGCAAATTTACAATTACTGCGCGCGCACACACAGACTGTGTACTGACGTAGGTTGAACTGCTAAAGTATTAGACTTCGAAGACAACAGCTCGCGAACGCCCCCTGAGTTTTTAGACGGTATTGCAGTCTTGCAGACAGCGATAATAAAATGCTAATATAACGAGCGCTAAAATACCGCAATATATTCCGGAAAAAAAAACCATACTGCATCTGCCTGCGGTTATCAGAGTGCCGCGGATCTGGCCACATTAGGATAAAGGCGGCTGCCACTGTATATACACATCTCTGTCTCTGTCTCTCTCTCTCTGTCTCACTCTCTGTCTCACTCTCTGTCTCACTCTCTGTCTCACTCTCTGTCTCACTCTCTGTCTCACTCTCTGTCTCACTCTCTGTCTCACTCTCTGTCTTTCTCGGTCTCTGATTTGATGATGGGAGAGGAAGTATTGTGAGGATGAGTCCCATGTGCTGAACACGCAGATTTCTTGGAATTCTTCCTGAGCAGACACATAATGCACTTATTTATTTGTTAAGTTGTTCACAGTCACTTGGTCATCACTTAAGGCAGCAGTGCACAAACTGGAAACTGGAGGCACAAGACTTTATTGGGGGGGGGTACCAGAGGCCTCTGTAAATGTACATACCAGTACTTGTCCACGCGTCTCCATGGCAATGCAGTGTCAAAATATGCTGCGGGTCACGTGACGTCACATGACACCACACGTCATTTGACGCTCCATTGAAAGTAACGAAGGGGCCATAGTGAGAGGAGCAGGCAGGGGGGGCAAGGCGCAGTAAGTTTGCGCACCCCCTGACTTAAGGCACTTGTCATGTTAGCTTCAACAATCATATTGTCAATTACCTCCAGTCATTGTATGAAAAATAGTAGCAGCAAATAGGAATAGAGCACAAACAGGACTCCAAGTAGGATCTGTCTGAATTGGGTAGGCCTGGTCAGAGAGAGTGAGAGAGGTTCAGAGGTTCCAAATCCAATGCCTTTTTTGGGGTGGTCATGGGACTGTTACAGACCATGTGCAGTCCATTCATAAGGCGAGATAAGGGACTGCAACCGTACCCATTGCAACAATGCAACGATGTTCGTCACATTACTCAGCTCACCATTCAAAGCAATACTCATCTCGTCATGTCATCACTGACTGCAGTAGTCCTCAAGAAGAGAAAAAGATGTGAAGCAAGCAAATAAACTTTATGTGAAAGTAATAAACAGAATGATTAAATCATGTATAATAAAACAGGATGCATTGCCTGAGTTTGTTGTAGTAGAGCCCATTTAAGGTTTTTTATTTTCTTCCCGGTCTTTTCTGTCATTAGGAAAGGTTGGTCCCTAGAGTCCAAGTGGACATGGTGGCCGATGTAACTACCGCAGTGCTGTGCTTCTAAGCTGAAGCGCTGGTCCTCTGGGAGGTGGGCGCAGAGGAGTCGCGCTCGTTGCTGGAGTCCTGGCTGCTGGTGCGGCTGGCATCCTCCTCGTCCTCTGATGCACTGGGAAGTGATGTCAGATGTGTTGGTATCCGGTTGCGTCAGTAGGGAATCCCCTGGGCAGTAGACTGCACTGCTGCATCACTTGACTTTGCAGCCATATCCATTATCACACTACTTGCAATCGCAATCATGATTGATGATGTTCATGTGAGACTCCAACATTATAACATGATTTGAGATTTGGAGTCTGGGGTACATACATATAACACAATACATATAATCCATATAATACATATAACACAATCTTGTGGTGCAACGCCTCCACCTCGACTCCCGCCAGAGGAGGAGTGGTTCCTCGCAAGACAAATATATAAATATAACTCCACACACCGCATGTAATATAACCAATGACTTTACTGTAGCAATACTTATTCATATATCAACCGGTGTCCCTCTCTAGAGGAGACACTAACTACTGCATCTCGCAGGACGCTCCCACCTACACCGGGTGATCCCACCCCGTGTCCAGTAACCCCACACAATATGTCCCGCACCCTTAAAGGGAGATGATATGTGTGACTGCGCAGCCACTAGTCCCGTATGAATATAATATATATGGAGGATTGTTGGTGCACTTGGTGATGGTTACCTGCCGTGCACTCCAGTGCCCGGGCCTGCCAAGGAGCTTCACAAAGGATCTGAAGGCTGACGAATACAGGAACTACCGTCCGGGGCGATCCCATCCGGATGGCTGCTGCAGCGGCAGCGGAGGTCTGAGCCCAAACCTACTGCTGCAACACATTTTATTCTAACTTTTGCCAGCGGTAGGCCGGGATTTACTCCGGCTGGCGCCGGGACTAGACCGCGCACCGCTGCATCACCTCCGTGCACCCCCTCCGCTCGCATGGCATTTTGCTCCCCCTTCCCGACCCCCTAGCTGCTCCTGCTGTGCCCCTCTGCTTCCCCGCACCCCCGCTTACCTCACTTCAAACTTCATGGGTGTCAGGGAAGCCAGGGAAGCCGGGCGCGCACGTGACAGTGACGTCACAGTGACGAGCGACAGGCCGCGTCACCACGCTGCCCGCACGCATCCTGCCATGCGGGAATTGTGAGAATAAGATGTGTCGCCAGTGTATGGATGGACGCGCAGCGTCCGCTGTGTCCCTAACTGACTCTGGGTACTAAGGGGCAGGGTCCCTAACCTGGGGCCTGTCCCTGCAACACTCAATGCTACTTGTGGCTAAGGGCTATCTGGGGCCTATGGGGCTGCTGGCCTAGTGCAGGGAATTACTGACACCTGCACCCTACCTCTTTCCCCTAGCTGCTCCTGACGCCAACTGACATGCTCCAAACCTCGCGAAAAGTATCTATTCTCTGCAGGGAGATGCTGTAGCCCTAATGGCTCCCTGGGGTCACGTGGGGCGCTCCTGAGGCTCCTGGGAGATGTAGTCCCTTCTGTGAGCCCTCTCCTGATTGGCCATGCCATTCGCGCGATCACTGCACATGCGTGAGCTTCCCTTCTGGCCACCGCACCAAGATCTTCACTGCGCATGCGCCAACCAATAGAAGATGGCGGCGCCCTCGCCACCCTGCTTTGGGAGCACCGGGAGCCCTAACAACGCGATCGCGGCCCTGGCAACCGGCCGCACACTTCCCCGGCAACCCCCGAGCAGGATCCTGACCGCCCCCACTCTTGCGATCGGCCGACGTGACCGCCAATGGGCTCGGCGGCACCCGCGATCGCCAGCAAGGTGAGGGGGGTTGACAGGCAGGGGGAACCTGGCTACATCAGTATCGATGTTTCTTAGTCTGTAGTTGCCTATTTTCCACCCAGAGAAGCCCATGAATCTCCAAAATAAATTTAGTAGAGGAAGCAATTGTCCCTCAACCAGTTACAGCCTTCATCCCTGAAGCTGTATTATTTGAGCCTGCTTCCTTTTACATCGAAAAAATTAAGCAAAAATGTATGTAGCCGGATCCCCTTCTCACCCGTGTTGTTGGGGGAGGGTGCGCTGCATTAGAGAGCACTCCGATACGGAGGCTCTGCGTCATGCAAGGCGCCATATTTTGGTTGGCACCGGTATAGACAAAGTTGGCCAGAGGTTGCGCATGCGCAGACGAGAGTGTCAAAGCCCGCGAAGGAGGCGAGTTCTGATTGGAGGGAGGTAGCGAGACACAGGTCCCAGCATCCCCGGCGGGTCCCCGTGATAGAGCTGAGCCAATGAGCTGGGAGTTTGAGGAGGAAAAGGAGGTGGTTGCGCGCACGTTGGGTCAGAACTGGCTGGATAGGAGAGGAGATGGAGCTCAGGTGTAGGGGAGGCCAACCGCCCTCCGCGTAGTCCGCATGCCCCAGGCCCAGTTAGTCCCTGAGTCCCAGTAGAGACAAGCGGAGCTAGGGACTTGCCATAGTGAGATTCTGGATCTCCTTAGTGCTGCACGATCAATAACAGGACTGTTTTAATTGGCGGGAGGTCTGGGCACAGACCCCGCTAGCAAGACGCCACGTGTCTGGGTGGGATCGCCCAGGACTTCCACATGGGTGGGAGGACGACATCTACCCCTCGCGGATCCTTTGTGAAGATTGTAGCAGTACCGGGTATCGGAGTACTGGCAGGTAATTCTCCAAGTGCACCAACGGTACCATCGTTTCACTCTGGACACAGTGGCTGCGCAGTCACACTCACACACATATAGAGATTTGACTCACTTGAGGGTGGGAGGACTGCGTGACGCTGATTAGAGTGTCTCCTCTAGGGAGGGCTGCTGATATATGTATGTGAAGGTATTGCTTGCAAGTAAAGTCAATTGGTTAAGGTATCTTGCTGTGTGGTTGTGTGTACAGTATATAAGTCCTGCGAAGACCCACTTCCCCTCTGGCGGAAGCTGTCGCAAGTGGAGGCGCTGCACCCAGTATAATTATTGTGCGAGTACCCCAGGCTCTCCGTGGCAGAGACTTAGGCCCTGTGAGCCTACAGGTAATACAGCATATGGTAGTGGCCTGTGTTCTATAGGAAGCAGGGCTACATTTGGAGGCGCTGCTGAGAGCTTAGACCTGGGGTGCCCCCTCGAGACTAAATTACCGCCGTCATGGCCCTTCCTACCCGGCAGGAAATACGCAACTGGGCGCGCCAAATGCGCACGCCGGCCCGTCGTGCCGTAGCTGTGACCAGAGTACCCATGGCCTTACCCCTAGAGACTATGCAAACGGCCTTATGACAGCTCCCGGGTTTTGCCAAAGCCCGCCTGGTAGATGTACTCATAGATCAAGATTCTAAATGGAACACCTTGCTTGTGGACTGCCGGCGAGACCTAGTAGTACTCGAACCCGCCATTCCATAATATCTACTGCTGCCCAATGCACCACCTGGCGGTAGCCCTTTTGTCTATCCCCTTCGGGACCCCCCTGTAAGGGAACTAGATGATGACGACCCCACCCTCCACTTTGCTCACTACCCCGAAAGCGAGGTGGCTAGTTGCCGGTCAGAATCCAGCTATCCTGGGTTGAGTGCATCCGCAGAAGCAGGGGTGCGTAGTGATATGCTGCAGAAACTCAATGACAAGATAGACCAGTTCACCACCCTCACCAGCTTACCGCCGCTAGTAGAAGCACTTACTTTAGCCACCCATGCTCAAAGCTACAGGAAGTTAAAGGCCTTCTCGGGGACGCTACCTGTACCCACGCGGGAGGATGGGATAGAGACATGGAAGGAGCACACTAGGGGAGTAATGGCAAAGACTCATGGAGTGCTTGCGACCCCCAGCGTCCACCTTGATCAGCATTCATCGGGAACAATACCCCGACCTAACCTCTCGCATGATGATCGAGTTCCTAGTGGAAGCCTATAGTGCAAAAGAGGATGATGGCGCCTTGTGGGCCAAATACTATGCCATAAATCAAAAGGAGGGGGAAGATCTGTCTGCATATATACACCGAGTACAAATCTCCCTCGGACCTCTGCTGTATCATAAATATGTGACGCCCTCTCAGATGGATGAATATCTCCGCAAACAATACCTACGAGGGTCCAGTCCTACTCATCCTATAGCCAGCATGATTCGCGACCATCTCACTAGGGGACCCCCCTCGTTTATCCAACTCCTGCAGCAGGTCAAAGAGCACGAGACGCATCTGATCTCGCTCTCCCCTCAGAAGACTACTGTCAGCAGCAGCACTAAACCAAAAGGGAGTGCTGAGAAAAAGGAGGAACCACCGGACAAACCCGGCTCCGAAAGGCCGAATTACGCGGGACGGACCTCGCCTCCCTACGACCGCCGCACTACCCCCATTGATATATCCTGCTACAAATACGGAAAGAAAGGACACATATCTTACGACTGTCGGATGGGCGAATCTCGGCTTCGGAGCCCGTCGCCCCAGAAGTTCACGCCACGGGCCATAGTTTGTGGGGTGTATGCGGCCGATACCGAAACTCCCGAGGCCCCTCAAGGTGGAGAAGACCCGGCGGAGGAGGGTAACCGCGTGGGACCGGTAGCTTTGATCCGGGTGCTAGTGGACGGAATCTACTCCTCCGCCCTACTAGACACCGTGTCCCAGGTCACCATCATATACCGGGGATTCTATGATCGCCATCACCAAAAGAGGCCTCTGAGTCCAGCCGAACATATCAAGGTACGCGGCCTAAGTAATGACGACTACCCCATCGACGGCCTGGTGACCGTAGACCTGGAGATACAACAGCTCAACACTGGGAAATCTCACACCATGAAGGTGGATGCCTTAGTGTGCCCCGAACCCAAATGGTTCAGTGTACTGGACCTTCGGTCGGGTTACTACCAAGTCCCCATTAGCCCCGAGGATCAAGAGAAGACGGCGTTCGTCTGCCCCCTAGGGTTCTATCAATTCACCCGTATGCCCCAAGGCATATGTGGGGCACCTGCCACATTCCAGCGGCTAATGGAGAAGACTCTAGGGGACTTGAACCCCCGAGAATGCCTTGTGTATTGAGATGACATCATAGTCTTCGGGAAAACCCTGGAAGAGCATGAGGTACGACTCTTGAAGGTACTGGATAGATTAGCACAGGAAGGGCTCAAACTCTCTTTGGATAAATGCCAGTTCTGCCGGACCTCAGTGACGTACTTAGGACACATCATGTCCGGTGAGGGAATTGCCACGGACCCCGCCAAAATAGACGCTGTTGTCAACTGGCCCCGCCCCGACAATGTGTGACAGTTGCGGTCGTTCTTGGGGTTCTGTGGCTACTATCGCAGATTTGTGGAGGGGTACTCCCACCGGGCCAAAGCCCTCAACGGCCTACTCAAGATATATCTGGTGGACACGGGCCAGAAGGACAACCCTGCCCGACAGCCCTTCGGGGACAAATGGACACCCGAGTGTGAACAAGCTTTTAAAGACCTGAAACAGAGCCTGACGGCGGCTCCAGTACTGGCCTACGTCAATCCCGAACAGCCATACATACTACATGTGGATGCTAGCCTGAGCGGCCTAGGAGCAGTGTTGCATCAAAAATATCCAGAGGGATTGCGACCCGTTGCGTATATCAGCCGCAGTCTTACTGCCAGTGAGCAGAATTATCTAGTGCACAAACTCGAGTTCTTGGCCCTTAAGTGGGCCATTGTGGACAAACTTCGGGACTACTTGTACGGGGTGTCGTTTGAGGTTCGGACAGACAATAATCCTCTCACCTACATCATGACTTCCGCCAAACTCGATGCGGCCGGCCATCGCTGGCTGGCGGCTCTCTTTAATTACAATTTCACCCTGAAATACAAGCCTGGCCCCTTGAACATTGGAGGTATACTGATGCGGGAAGCGGACAAATTCGAAATACAAGACAATGTGTTATACCGAATTGTAGAATATCATAACCACCCGAATCGACTACAATTAGTGCTACCAAAACGACTGCAGTATCTAATATTAAAGCTCTACATGACGAACATGGTCATTTGGGGGTAGACAAGACTTTTGGACTCGTGAGAGATAGGTTTTTCTGGCCCAAAATGAGAGTAGCTGTAGAGCATCACTGTCGACGGTGTGTGCGGTGCATTCAGCGCAAGACTTTGCCCACTAGGGCTGCCCCAATGGGCCACCTAAAGAGTACGGGACCTATGGACTGAGTCTGTATGGACTTCCTGTGCATCGAATCCGATTGCCATGGCATAGGAAATGTGCTGGCCATTACCGATCATTACACCCGCTATGCTCAGGCCTTCCCGAACAAAGATCAAAAAGCCATTACGGTGGCTAAGGTGCTCTGGGAGAAGTATTTTATGCATTATGGGCTTCCTCAATGCCTCCACTCCGATCACGGACGGCACTTCGAAAGCAAATTAATAAAAGAGCTACTGAACCTCTTACATATCAAAAAGTCCCGTACCACGCCCTACCACCCCGAAGGGGATGCCTTGCCGGAACGGTTCAACCGCACCCTACTAGACATGTTGGGCACGTTATCAGGAGTGGAAAAGACTAAATGGAGTCGCCATGTGGAAACCCTAGTCCACGCTTACAATTGTACATGACACGATTCTACCGGGTTCTCGCCATACTTCCTCATGTTTGGCCGTGAAGCTAGGCTGCCTGCGGACATACAGATGAGAGTCTCCACTGATGGAGTACATAATACTACCCACTTCCGCTATGTACAAAGATTGCAAGAGAACCTACAGCGGGCATACATACAAGCCGAAAGATCCGCTGAAAAACTGAATGCCGGAAATAAAAGGCGGTATGATCATAAGGTGAAACACAGAGACATTAAACCTGGCGATGCAGTACTTCTCCATAACCTGGGGGTACCAGGGAAACATAAATTGGCTGACCGATGGCAGGAGGGGGTGTATGAGGTAGCCTCTCAAATGCCCGGTCTTCCGGTCTACCGCATCAAAAACTCGGAGGGCCGGGTGAAAACCTGGCATCGTAATCATTTGCTCCCTATTCCCCAAATTGAGGAAGGGGATTTGGAGTGGCCGGCAACCCCGTTGGATGGAGAAATGTCATCAGAAGAAGAGTCAGGGAACTCCGATGTTCTGGAAGATCCACAAGAGGGAACCTCCCAAAGGGGCCCTCAACAGGGAGCTTCGGGTAAAGGGCTCAGCGGGCGATCACCCCAGGAGGTGGCTCTGGAAAATTCAGTGTTAGACCCGCTGAGTCCATGCTTCGTTCCAATCCATGACCAAGTAGAGAACACAAGCCCCTCAAGGGAAGAGCTCAACTTACCAGATGCAGACAGTCACTCTCCCACGGGAGGGACCGAACAGCTGTTAAGGAGGAGTCAGAGAAATGGGCAACCTCCAATGAGGATGGTTTGGGGCACCCCACTATGAGGCTCAGCAGTGGGCTCGCAATCGAGTGCAATCAGTTATTGTGATGTTTAGCGAGATGTACAAGCTGATTTAGAGAAAAACGTGTATTAGACATTTTTCATTATATAACGTTGGGTCAGTTAAGTGTTGTCCAAGCGGGGTCGTTGGAATCCACAGGGGGTGTATGTAGCCGGGATCCCCTTCTCACCCTTGTTGTCGGGGGAGGGTGCGCAGCATTAGAGAGCACTCTGATACGGAGGCTCCGCGTCATGCAAGACGCCATGTTTTGGTTTGCACCGGTATAGACAAACTTGGCCAGAGGTTGCGCATGCGCAGGCGAGAGTGCCAAAGCCCGCGAAGGAGCAGAGTTCCGATTGGAGGGAGGGACTGGATCCCCTTAGTGCCGCACGATCATTAACAGGACTGTTCTAATTGGCGGGAGGTCTGGGCTCAGACCTCGCTAGCAAGACGCCACGTGTCCGGGTGGGATTGCCCTGGACTTCCACATGGGTGGGAGGACAACATCTACCCCTCGCGGATCTTTTGTGAAGATTGTAGCAGTACCGGAGTACCCGGCAGGTAATTCTCCAAGTGCACCAACGGTACCATCGTTTCACTCGGGACACAGTGGCTGCGCAGTCACACTCACACATACAGTATAGAGATCTGACTCACTTGATGGTGGGAGGACTTATCCCAAGGGGATTTGGACACGGGTGGGATCACCCGGTGGAGGGAGACGGGAGGGTAGGCGGTCGCGTGACGCTGATTAGAGTGTCTCCTCTAGGGAGGGCCGCTGATATATGTATGTGAAGGTATTGCTTGCAAGTAAAGTCAATTGGTTAAAGTATCCTGCTGTGTGGTTGTGTGTACAGTATATAAGTCCTGCGAAGACCCACTTCCCCTCTGGAGGAAGCTGTCGCAGGTGGAGGCGCTGGACCCAGTATAATTATTGTGTGAGTACCCCAGGCTCTCCGTGGCAGAGACTTAGGCCCTGTGAGCCTACTGGTAAAACAGCATATGGTAGTGGCCTGCTTTCTATAGGAAGCAGGGCTACATATATAAGAAAAAAGCACCTACAGTATTTATTGAGAATGCAGAATCAACCCTTGAGGAGGGTAGTATGTAAAGTCTGCCTTACGCAATGGGATCAGCAACATCACGAGACTCCTGTGCATGCTAGCTGATGCCTTCTAGATTCTTTCTGGAGATTGAGTTGCTGCAATATATTACAGCTTTTTTTATGAAGACCAACTAGATGAGAGGAAGGACCAGCTTGTGTATCTTTTTATTTGAGGTTCTCTCATCAGGGAAAAAGGTTTTGCTAGATTTTGTTTCCTATTAACCCCTGCACTGCTGGGTCAATCACTATACGCTATACACATGTAGTGAGTATACTGTAGTCTTTCTGCATAATGTGAGGTTTTACCCAGGATAGCCTGAGCTGTGGTACCCTTGAAGATTGTAAGCCTGAAGGGCAGAATAATTCTACTTTCCGATATTTACCTTTAATTACTGTATGTTATTTTCTGGTTGCTTAGTAGCTTTTTGTGCCATCATAACCACTGACTGTAGATGTCATCCTCACTTCTGGAGCCATCTCCACCAGTATTCCAAACACCTGGAGGAGTCTTTAGCAGGGCTGGCTGAGGTCTGTGTGGGGCTCGGTGCAGGGGCTTTTGTTGGGGCATCGTACCTTGTCTGGTGCGGAATTTCATCCTCCGAAAATGCAGCTTCATGACATTGCGTTGTCATGTGAAGTAGTGGCTCTGTACGGCATCACGTTGGCATGGCAATGCAGTGTCATGTGGATTCACGTTCTTATGGCAATATGATACCATGTGACATTGCGGTGCCATAACAATGAGGCGCTGCAGGAGAAGATGCTGCCGGACAAGGAAAAAGACAGTTATAGAGGCCCCACACTCTACCCCGACAATGATTTTCAGTTGTGGGGAAGAGCACATGGCCTCTGTTACTGTGTGTCTCGGTGTAGAGGCAGTGATGGCACTGTCATCAGGATCTGTCCACAGAGGATCTTCTACATGAGTTTGTTTATTTCACTGTTAAAAAGAAATAACTGTGTTAGTCCAGTTACTATAGTAGCGGTCTAGTTTGCTGTTGCATCCTGTTGGTGGTTTGAAATAGGTGTTCTTAATTAACTATAAGCATGACAGTAACTTAGAATTAGAAACCTAAAATGATTTTCCAAATCAGATACTCACCATCATCTAAGAAGAACTGTATCGAGTGCTCGCAACAAAATGGACTGAACCGCGAGGTCGAGGTAGGGATATAGATATACCTTACAGTCCAAGACCAGTTACAAAGAACACTGAGTCCCGTATCTGTGCAGTGATGAGACAGTGGATCACTGGGACTTGTATCTTTAAAGATAGGGCGGACATTCGTCAGGACACAGGTGTACCCAAAGTATATTATGTCTGGGTTAAGGATCTTGAGGGACGTACAATCAAGAAATCCGATCCCAAGTACTATAAGCAGTCGCCTCATACTCTTGTGTTCAAGAGTTAGTCTATCATCACTGTGGTCAGTGGGTGATGGTACTGTTTTTGTCTGTACCTGTAATTGGATAACTATGCTTAATGTGTACGTATATTATTATTACCTTGCAGGTTCCATACTAATACATGGTGCAACAAATTTGGTTCCAGTGAGGACAGGGAAATTCCACCCAGAGGAGAGTGTAACATGGTTAGTATTTTCTGCCTGTCTCTTCCCCCTGTTATGTAAGGCCTTAGTAGTCTAGGCTGTGACAGGCCATTCTGTGGGCTGTTGACCCCCCTCATGCGCCTTTCTGAGTGACAGAAGTGTGGTGGTGACTCATGGCCTGTGTATAGCCTATCAAGTATAGGTACAGACCTTGAGCCCTCCCCTTCTGGTTCCTCAGAGAGGCAGTGCCAAATTGAAGTAGTCTATTCCCCTCCTTTTATGGTAGATGAGTGGTGTATAGTAGTTGAAATTTAAAGTAGTTTTTTATTTCAAAATGTAAATTCTAATATGCAATAGGATAGGGAACAAAATATTTTTCTTTATGTGCTGCTATAATACAGTGAGTTTAAAGACGTTCACCTCAGGAGGGGGTCAGAGATCACTGTAGATCACCTGTACTAGTGGCAATTAGCCAGTTCTTGTATGTTGTTTCATTATTTCCCCTAGTGTTCCCAGTGATTAGATTTTGAGCAGATATTTTTTTTTCTGTCCCTTATAATCTATGAACGTGCAGAAGGAATTGAACAATATTGAAATTGAACTTCCCAATCTAATGAAGATTTGTATCATATACTGCAAAGATTACTACAAGTAAAGGTTATGTTTTGTAACACAAAAGAAGTAACTCTTTATGAAATTGATAGCAAATTATGTTTATCTGATTTACCATAACCCTTTGGGTGCCTCAAGACATAGTCACTTCATCAGGGGTGGCAAACTCCAGTCCTCAAGGCCACCAACAGGCCAGGTATTAGGGATATCCCTGCTTCAGCAGAGGTGGTTCAGTCATTTTAACTGATCCACTGATTGAGCTACCTGTGCTGAAGCAGGAATAGCCTTAAAATCTGACCTGTTGGTGGCTCTTGAGGAGTAAAGTTGGCCACCCTTGCACTACATCGTACGGTCTGGCACTCCAGGGGCCCTGTGACACAATGGTTACGTAAGTGCCCAAACAGTGTTTTTTTTTTTGTTTTTGTTTTTTTAGCTTTGATTGTATCCGGGATGCACAGTATGGAAGGACGCCTCTTCCACTTCCGGGTTATGTGTCACCTCTGTAACGTGACCGCACTGTGCCGCTGGTGCCACAGTCACTCGGGCACTCAAAGAGTTAACATTCTGTAGCCTGGGAAATGCAAAAATTGAAACTTCTTGGGGGAAATGAGGACTATATTTGTACATACAGTACCAGAAAAGCATTTTTACATTTGCCGCCTGGTATTATGATAGGTTACAAATTCAGAGGTGCTTTTCTGAGACGGGGGAGTAGCTTGGTGTCTTTGCGGTTTGTCGCACCTCGAGTCCTTTCACGTACACATTAAGGCAAATTCCTTTCAAATATTGCTGCCTAGAATAGAAAGACAATCATACACAACACATCACAATACAAGGTGTTAGACACCCCAGCAATCAAATCCTTGCCCAGTTCTGCAAGAAGGCAGCGACTTTACCTCTCAACTCTATCAGCAGAGAGATCCAAGACTCAATCAGTCTCTTTACTTTCAATCTGCTGCCTGCTTAGCCTTCAGGTAGTTACTGTCCATTAGCTAATCACAACAAACTCCCTGGCTTCCTATAAAATCCCACTGCTGTGTCTATTTTTCTTGCCAGTTTAATATGGTTTGTCCTGTTGTTACTTAGGTCTTTTCTGTTTGATTTGCTTTCTGGTTTCTTGATCCCCTGATGACCTAATTACACTCTTTCTTGCTACTTTGTTACCTACGGAATATGATACGTGAAGGTACTGTAATACACTGCATAATCCCATCACTTTCCCTGGTGATTATGATATTACAAAAATTGGGTTCTTGGGTATTACATATGGGACGAAATTCAAAATCCATTTGTACCAGAAGGTCACTGATCAGAATAATGTGTTATTATCCTAAAGTTTCTATCATAGACATATGGTTACCAGTATTCCCTTTATCCAACTAATTAGTGTACACAGAATAACTAGCACAGACTAAAATTTTGGTGTGTAGGCAGAAGGTATGACCAGTTTATTTTTAGCAAAAGGTTACACGGAGGGAAAGTTACTTTGTGTGAAAAATAAGGTGAAATAGATAGAGATGGGTTTTTATACAGATCACCATTAACAAAATGTGTGCAGAATAATTTTTGTGACTACCTCTACCTGTAATGTTCATTCCATAGAAGTAAACAAAATACTTCATAAGAACTGGCATATTCTACAAAGAGATTTTGAGTATTGTGAATTCAAACAGAAGCCGTTAATGTCATATAGGATGGCACCAGCGATTAATGATAAATTAGTACAGGTAGATCTACTGTACTACAGAGGCCCAGAACGGCTGAAAGGGTCTCTACTTTATCTCGTTGGTTCTGTGGACATTATAATAGTGTGATTAAACGGACACTATCACATCCACTTAATGGGCAGAAAATACTACCAGTGATTCTTCTCAGAAAGGTATAAGTGGGGCAAATGAAAAATCTGTTTAAACAGAGATTATATAAACATAAGATTTTTTTTAAAAGATGCACTTGTTTAAAGGTGAAAAAAAGACACAGTGCTACACAATTGTGAGTTTTACTAATGGAGCAGGTTGAAATGCCAATACGTGGTGGGGATAGAATAAAGCTTCTTCTTAATAGGGAGGCTTATTGGATCCATGTACTAGAAAGCATGTACCCAAGGGTTAAATGAAGCGAATAGCGAATAGCTTGGCTGTTTCAGATGACAATGTTTATTGCCGCTCCAATGCATCTGCTCTATTCCACCTCGTTCTGAATGTTCAATTGGACATACGCAATCTCAGCAAGTGCAAAAAACAACCATATATTTATATATTTAATAATGCCAGCTGAAATACTACTGGGGACTGTGATCTCAAATACACAACAGTAAACAAAGAATCCCCAATGTACATCCAATATGACAAATTATTTAGTTTGTTTCTATATGTTTTTTTCATCTCATAAGTATGGCCATTTCATCTTTCAATCCTTTGTCCAAAACATGTGAGGCCTTCAACCATGCCAAGGTGGACCTTTTCAGCAGGCTTCTATACTACCAATTGTATACTGTCCTTTGTATATGTTTCATTAGAGAGAATAGAGGAAACAAAACAATGATATATGCGATGAGATGCGTTACATGTATGCTATTGTGATTATAGTTGTAACGGGTATTCCACCCCACCCAATCTCATATATAGTGTGGGTGAGTAGAACATGTAGTGTTACCGGTGTGGTGCGTATACCTGCAGGCTCACAGGAGGTCTGAGCCTCCGCTAGTGAGAGCCTGGGGTGAATCCTCTGGAACGGATCTTCTTTCAGCGCCTCCACCTATGTAGGATTCTATGGACGTGTAGAATGACCCTACATAGGAACCCAATCAGAAACCACACACACAGTGATTATATAATAACTAAGGACTTTACTTATGAACATAGGACATACGTGCATACTACATTAATAACCAACCTGTGTCCCTCTCTAGAGGAAACACCTATTGCGTCGCGCAGGACGCTTCCCAAACATCAGTGAACCCACCCATTGTCCAGTACCCCACCCAATGTCTCACACTCCCGCAGAGAGGCAATGGGTGACTGCGCAGTCACAGTTAGCTAAGGGCCCGGTGGTGCACTTATATATTGATACCTTCCGAGCACTCCAGTACTCGGGTCGGCAATGATCTTCTCAAAGGGTCCGTCGACGAAGACTCCTCCAACCGAACTCCTGCAGACAGTAACACAGTCTCTGTGGACCCCAACGTGGGTCCAACCGCTTTCCGGGAACAGCAACGTGACACACCCTGCACTATAGGCCGTCCCTATAGCACAGCATCCTTAAGTGGCTTAAGGGTCAATCTCCTAGGGCATTCGGGGTTGCCTATCCTATATAGGTAGGTCTTGTACCCACCCTACTCACAATACGGGCCCTGGTCCATGGATCCCCGAACTGGTTACCGCTATGAACCCCCCCCAGTTGCCTCGTACTACGCGCAACGCCGCCCTGGGCAATGGCTCCCCGGATTGGTTACCGCTATGAACCCCCCCAGCTGCCTCGCCACTCGCAACACGGACCCTGGGCTATGGCTCCCCGGACTGGTTACCGCTATGAACCCCCCAGCTGTCTCGTGCCACTAATTCACCTAAACGCCTGCCGCAACGCTCTGCAGACTAACCTCAGCCCCCTTTATCCCTGACTATTCCCCAGCTCTGACTACCATGAGTGACAGGGTCCCTCTCTGAGACTATCCCTGGCAACACTCACTAACCTGGGGTAATACAGGGTTAACTAGGGCCTTAGTGCAGGGAGTCTCCGGCTCCTGCACCCTACCTCCTTCCTTCCTTGGGCTCCTGACTCTGACTCCTGAATGACACGCAGCTCCAGCCCGCCAAATGTATCCTTTTCTGTCCAGGGCAGTCCTGCAGCCCTATTGGCTCCTGCGAGTCACCTGGTGCCTCCCTCGCTAGGCCCTATGGGAATTGTAGTCACGGGGCACCTGTAATAACACTGGGGCCGCGTGCGCGCCTTCCCTGTGCTTACACTAACCCCTAATGGCCGCCGCAACATCCCTCTCACTGTCCCTACTCTCGCGCGACTCCTTCCTAACTCTGGCCTATCTTCTGCGCATGCGCGACTCTCTCGGGCCACCGGGGACTCTCTGCGCATGCGCGAACCGGCGGCAACATGGCGGCGCTCTGTGCAAGAGCCGCCGGAGATCTCCTGCACTCCGGCGAGCTCCCTCCTCGGCCCCCACCCTCCTGAATGGCCGTCGGGTCTGCCGCTTGCCTCTGGCAGTACCCGACAGCGTCCGTGCCACGGAAGCTCCCTGGGGGGTCGAGGGAAGAAAAAGGTAACCTGGCTACACTCTCCCCCTGGTGAAACACCCAAAGCCCTCGCTTGGGAAACAACATAACATGGCACAATTTTACACAATGAAAAATTGCAGGGTATAAGCGGTACACTTATCAGGTCGACTTTAACCTCACCAAAACATGTCACATCACACCCCATAATACCCGAGGCCAGCTGAGTATCAGCTGCTTGCTGAGACCATTTGTGGGGTGCCCCTAATTGAACATGTGGGGGTACCTCACTTTTGCGTCCGTGAGCCTCCCCGGGGTGAATCTCTCGGAGAGCACACCCTAAAGCGACAGCTACTGGCTCTTCGCTACTTCCTCCCCCTGGTGGAAGGAGTAGCACAGTGTCTCTGAATTGGGCCTTTACCCGGTCATCCGCGGCAGGGATGCGGTAGACCAGGAGACCAGGACCTTTCCCGCGGTCCACTACCTGAGGAATGGGGCGCTCCTTTTTGAGCTTAAAGGAGGCCAGTCTCCCTGAGTCTCTCTCCACACAGTCTTCGACCCTACGGACTTGCGAGGCTTCCACTGAGAAGCGAGCACAGGACAATGTCTCGGTTTCACCTGGCAGGGGGAAAAGAGTAGACACCTTACCCCTGCGGTGATTCACGGTGGCCAACAGGTCCTCGGGGACGCTGTCAGTTCCCACCTTGGCGGTATCGGGACCTGTCCCCAACTCTTCTGGGACAGTCCACTCACGGACGCGAACTTTGGGAGCGTTGGATCCCAGTCCTGGGACCACTTGTGTCGGAGCGCACGGGCTCACACTCCGCTCAGGAACCGTAGCTTTGGCCTTCTTCACGGCCACCTCCATCGGAGTCTGTGGGAAACAAGGGAGTTCCTTACCACTCTGCTGGCTGACGATGGGCTTCCCTTCTTCCGGGAGGATCAACGGTAGACACTGGTCCACTCTCATCTCGGGACAGCTACCTTCTAATGAGGACACTTCCACCAGGACGCGATGCAGAGGGGAGCCCTTCACCCGGGCGACCAGACTTAAGGAGCCATCATGCTCCGCGGTCACCTGGAGGCTCACCCCCGACACCCCTGGGGCAGTCGACTCACCCTGGTCGTCTGTAGGTACTGGTCCCACGCCTAGGACCGATGGTACCTCTGTAGTAGGTCGGACTGACCATTGTAGGGCACACGGGCCCACAGCAGGGTCCGCAACATCGGGATACACCTTTTCCAGGGTACACGGACCCACAGCAGACTCTGTATCCTCTGCATCACCGCTGGGGTGATTCGCCGGTAGGCGCATCGCCACCGATGGGACTTCCACCTCTTCCCCGGAAGATATCATGACAGTATCCTCCGCAAGGTAGTCACCAGATCCTTCTGTAATACAGCCAGTGGTTGTGGGTACGAAGCTGGCGTGCTCCGGTACCTTCACTGCAGTCGCGCTCTTCTCCGCCAAGGGTTCACTTGGCTCCTTAGCTGGCTCTGTAGGCTGGGGTACAATAGACTTCAATAACCGCACACCGCAACATTCACAGTAGGACCACCATGTCAATGTCTCTCTAGAACAGCCGCACGTGGGGCTAAAACACTGTATGCCCATTTCTCCTTCCACCTCGACGGTCCTGAAGTCGAGGGGTCCTTGAGCCACGTTGGCTCCCTGAGCGTGAGCTTCTTGCAGGCAGGAGCATATGAAGAGAAGAGAATCTACTCCTGGCGTGCGCCAGGCCACATACACACTAGGGTGTATCCCTTGACAGTCTATCTCGGTTTCCTGCTCAGAAAGAAAATATTCTATGTCTACGACAATGCCCTCCTCCTCCTCCTGGTGAACAGAAGGGTCTAATGGCTGTTCACTGTGCTCACTCCCCCTGGTGGAATTTAAAGGAGGGGTGTGCTCTATCACTGAGCGGCTCTGGCTCTGCGCTGAGTCACTCACATTACGGGGGCGGGGCTCTGGTTTTCCCGCCAGTCCCGGATGGTTTTCTGCAAAATCACTCTGCGCCTTGGGAGCGGTATCACGTGCACGCATCTCACTTGGAGGAAGTTGCCATGGCGCGGGGTCAGCGTATACTAAAGGGTAACCCTCAGGGGGACACCCGGGCATAAATAACGTGGACGGTGACTCGGACGGGCATATATCCCTTGAGGATGACACGACAAAAAGCCGCAATCTCCACGGGAACGTGGAAGCTGGCTCTAAGTCTATAAGAAGAGCGTGCTGCCATCCAGGGATTTTACGCATATGCTCATAGATCTCAACTTCAGATATATTGGCGGGAACGCCTTCTAAGGCCACCACACGGCGGGGACTAAGATTATTTATCCTCAAGGCCCAGGCGAGGACCTCGTGTCCGGACTTGACAATCATGGTGGACAAAAAAAAAAAAGGACTTGGACAATTTGAAAAAAAATGGAACAGGGCACCCCAGGTCTATCTCAGCAGCGCCTCCAAATGTAACGGGTATTCCACCCCACCCAATCTCATATATAGTGTGGGTGAGTAGAACATGTAGTGTTACCGGTGTGGTGCGTATACCTGCAGGCTCA
The DNA here is from genome assembly GCF_040206685.1 of Ascaphus truei. Taxonomy (NCBI): domain Eukaryota; kingdom Metazoa; phylum Chordata; class Amphibia; order Anura; family Ascaphidae; genus Ascaphus; species Ascaphus truei. The sequence goes on along the minus strand of NC_134485.1, from coordinate 404,154,046 downwards.
CAGGAGATCTGAGCCTCCGTTAGTGAGAGCCTGGGGTGAATCCTCTGGAACGGATCTTCTTTCAGCGCCTCCACCTATGTAGGATTCTATGGACGTGTAGAATGACCCTACATAGGAACCCAATCAGAAACCACACACACAGTGATTATATAATAACTAAGGACTTTACTTATGAACATAGGACATACGTGCATACTACATTAATAACCAACCTGTGTCCCTCTCTAGAGGAAACACCTATTGCGTCGCGCAGGACGCTTCCCAAACATCAGTGAACCCACCCATTGTCCAGTACCCCACCCAATGTCTCACACTCCCGCAGAGAGGCAATGGGTGACTGCGCAGTCACAGTTAGCTAAGGGCCCGGTGGTGCACTTATATATTGATACCTTCCGAGCACTCCAGTACTCGGGTCGGCAATGATCTTCTCAAAGGGTCCGTCGACGAAGACTCCTCCAACCGAACTCCTGCAGACAGTAACACAGTCTCTGTGGACCCCAACGTGGGTCCAACCGCTTTCCGGGAACAGCAACGTGACACACCCTGCACTATAGGCCGTCCCTATAGCACAGCATCCTTAAGTAGCCTCGTACTACGCGCAACGCCGCCCTGGGCAATGGCTCCCCGGATTGGTTGAACCCCCCAGCTGTCTCGTGCCACTAATTCACCTAAACGCCTGCCGCAACACTCTGCAGACTAACCTCAGCCCCCTTTATCCCTGACTATTCCCCAGCTCTGACTACCATGAGTGACAGGGTCCCTCTCTGAGACTATCCCTGGCAACACTCACTAACCTGGGGTAATACAGGGTTAACTAGGGCCTTAGTGCAGGGAGTCTCCGGCTCCTGCACCCTACCTCCTTCCTTCCTTGGGCTCCTGACTCTGACTCCTGAATGACACGCAGCTCCAGCCCGCCAAATGTATCCTTTTCTGTCCAGGGCAGTCCTGCAGCCCTATTGGCTCCTGCGAGGCACCTGGTGCCTCCCTCGCTAGGCCCTATGGGAATTGTAGTCCCGGGGCACCTGTAATAACACTGGGGCCGCGTGCGCGCCTTCCCTGTGCTTACACTAACCCCTAATGGCCGCCGCAACATCCCTCTCACTGTCCTAACTCTGGCCTATCTTCTGCGCATGCGCGACTCTCTCGGGCTGCCGGGGACTCTCTGCGCATGCGCGAACCGGCGCAACATGGCGGTGCCCTGTGCAAGAGCCGCCTGAGATCTCCTGCACTCCGGCGAGCTCCCTCCTCGGCCCCCACCCTCCTGAATGGCCGTCGGGTCTGCCGCTTGCCTCTGGCAGTACCCGACAGCGTCCGTGCCACGGAGGCTCCCTGGGGGGTCGAGGGAAGAAAAAGGTAACCTGGCTACACTGTTATGAAGCACTATGGCCCATATTCACTAACTGGTGCTACACTTTAACACGTCCTAACTCCCATTCATTTGAATAGGGGCTAGGTCGTGCTAAAGCTTAGTACTCTTTAAGGAATATAGCCTATGCATGCTATGTGGGCGCTGCATTGAAGTTAAACCTAGTTTTTAGAAAAAAACAAAAGTGCCTCAACAAATAGTTAAAAAAATCTAAAACAAAAAAGTGCATGAAAAAATATACATACTTCCCATGCTTATAGCAACAGTTATCTCCACCATTCTCCCGGGCAATTAAAGCTCTTAATGAGTACTGTTATCACATGTGTGGAAAGATAAATGCTGTCCTGTGCTACTGAGAGAGGCGAGAGGCTCCGTGGAGCTCAATGTATAAAACCAAAACAATTGTCAATTTGCATAGTAGAGACTTACAGTTATCATGTATGTGTCTTCAAAATAAAGCACTTACCAGGACATACTCTATATGGAGTGCAAGTAAAGAATGCTTACCTCCTGCTAGCTGTCATAATGAAACCTTCATGTGTACAGCTGGTGCATTAATGTAGATCTGTCTCTGTTAACGTGCTTCTGGGTAAATCGATGAGCAAAGAGTGACGGATTGCGAAGCACTGCAAGCAATTCGAGAAAAGAGAGCACGAGACCCCGGCTGATGAAAAAATGTGAATGACTTTATTCAATCACAGATAAGTGCTGCACACCAAAAATATAGATGTAACGCCTGTGTGCCCGCAGACCTGGGCAGTCCCCAGTACTGAGGTGGGTAAGGGTATAACACGTACCCACAGCCGTGAGGGCGTGCCCGGAGTGTGGTAGTTGCGTTGCCGGGCCTGGTGAGTAAGGGTTAACATTATACTTGCTGAGTCCGGGGTGACAGAGGTCAGAGGGTAATGTCCAAGAGCCAGAGTTCAGGGGTTGGAGAGAGCAGCGTAGTGATGTCCAAAAGCCAGGGTTCAAGGGCAGGAGAAGGCAGAGTAGTCAAGTCCAAAGCAGAGTTCAAGTTCAAACCAAAGGAATCAAAACAGGGGCAGGGACAGGAACCAGAGCTGAAACAGACAAGTGAGCTAGGCGTAGACACTGCACACAGGAGCTACAGGAAAGCTATGCAGAGCAAGGACTGAGAGGACAGAGTGGGGTTATATGGGAAGGAGGGCCAATAGGGATGAAGAGAAGTGCATAGGTTTGAATGGGTACTTGCAGGGATAGGTCTGAGAGAGCAGGGGAGGAGACAGGGAGGTAATCAAGAGTTATAGCCTGCAACCGACGGGGGGCGGAGCCAAAGCGTGGGGGCAGCAGGTAACTAGAACTGGTGCGTGCGCCTTCTGTAACCCTGTTATGCGCACGCACCGCATGTGCACCAGAGCATGGGGGAAGACCAGCGGAGAAGGCGCACGGCACAGGAGACAGAGAGGAAGGAGGAGCGGAAGAACCAGGTAAGGAACGTGCAGGGATGACAGAGGCATGCCGAGGAGCGCGTGACCCATGATAGGGAACCCGCGATCGGGAGGGCGCACGCTTGGTGAGGGGACCGCGCGTGTGCGCAGAGTGTGAGCCTGGGTGTGTGGACCGTGCCGTGGAGGAACGGCTCAGGGAGAGAGGTAGAGATTGGGGATATAGGGGAGTGGAAGAGCTAGGCACTGTGGAACTTGGGGTGACGGGGACACGCTGAGAACCGCGAGTCCCCCGATCCATTACAATAGATTTTTGATACAATTACCGGTGCTCCTGCGCTTGAACAAAAAACCTGCAGCAAATCCAAGGAATGTAGATCAGAATAGTAACACAGAGCACGAACGGATTTGATTGAATCTCATTTATTGAAGCCATAATGCGACGTTTCGACCCTTGGGTCTTTATCAAGTGGGATCAAGTGGTATACACACAATCTTGTATAGTCCCTTTTTATACACCCCCCCCCCCCCACCATCCCAAGGTGCTCCGTTTTGAGTGTCCTAGGTAGAATGTATATGTGCTGATTCAGATAACCTCCCCTTGATGTGCTACAGGTGCGCCAACGAGTATTCTAAAACTTGCCTTGGAAAATCTGGGGCTATCACCAACAAGACCCAGGTACTGTAAATGCTGGGTACCTGCTGCAACATTTCAGTGACATTTCTGCAGAAAGACTAACGGATTAACACAGCAGGGGTCCCTGGCAGTCCCATTCAAACTGTATTATGGCTTCAATAAATTAGATTCAACCAAATCCGTTTGTGCTCTGTGTTACTATTCTGATCTTTATTCAATCATAGACATGTTAAAAACAAGGACCAAAAAATGTCCACAAGTGGACCTCCCACGAGTTTCACACCATGGTGTGGGATGTGTGGTGAAGGAGATGAGAGAGGGAGAGGGTGGGAGGTGGAGGAGAGAGTAGAGGGAGAGATAGTGATGGGTCATTATTGGAAGAACCATAAGTGAAAAGTACTGATAAAAGTTAGGAAATCCTAAAAATCTCTGCAGAGATTTCACATCTGTGGGGGATGACCACTCCCGTATGACCTGGATCTTTCATTCAACCATTGCTATTCTGGAAAGATTGCATAACCAAAGCATTTTTAAAGCTTGGTGTACAATTGAAATGTTGTATGATGCTCAATAACTCCTTGATGTGGCTTTTGTGTAGTTTATTTATTTATTTATAAAATATTTTACCAGGAAGTAATACATTGAGAGTTACCTCTCGTTTTCAAGTATGTCCTAGTTATAGGCGCACGAAACACGTAGGGTCATAGTTCATGAGCTTTTTTATCACAAACTGACGCAAGCAACGTGGTAGCATTCATCGCATTGAATCACAAGGAAGAGGTTCTTCCCTCCAAATCCCACCCCCAGCAATGGAGAATCCGTTCCAGGAGTGTGTGACAGAGTTGGAGTGCATTCAGCATCAACCCGACGCCACTGGAGGACAAGCTGTTACCTCCCTTGACTGTTATTCAGTGTGCATTTACTCCCAGTATCTTGTGAGCAGGATTCTGGTTTTAAACCTACTGGACCAGTTGCTTGCCAATTGTTCATTATTTGTTTTATAATATTTCAATGTTTTATTAAATTGTCAATTGTTTTATGTTTTTTTTTGTGTAGTCTTATGTGTTGCATGTTGGTCTCAGTAGCAGTTTGCACTATGATTTGTTTTTGTGTTTGATTCCACATATCGCGTGACATCTGGCTGTGGATCCAACTTCAAATTTGGAAGTACAAGAATTGAAGCATTTCTTGGTACTTTTTTCCATTTGGACTTCACAAAGACTGTCCTTGGACATTTAAGGCGTCGGTTCGTATTGTTGTCTTTAGGTCAATAAACAAGATGAGAATGTCATCGAAATATACTACAAAATACTGATCTAAAATGTCCTGAAAGATTTCATTTACAAAATGCTGAAAGATGGCAGGAGCATTGCAAAAACCAAAGGGCAAAACCCAACATTCAAAGAGTCCAAACCGTGTTCAGAAGGCCGTTTTCCATTCATTACTAGCCTGTAGGCGAACTATGTTACAGGCCCCACAAAGATCCAATTTAGGGAAGACTGTAAAGCCGTATACTTGTGTAATGGTACTGTACTCGTCTCTAACTACAGCTGAGGCAAAATATGGGAACTGACCACAGGCCTTGCGACTAGAGACGGGTGAATTATTTTTGCAAATTTGGATCTGCCTTGAATCGAGCAGTTCCATTGATCCACGGATCACTCTCCAAAAGTAGAATCAATAATTGAGGCTTTTTCAGAGAAAATAAAAAGGTTGTTCCTGGATGAATTTTTGACGAGAGAGAGACGACAGATACTTTATCATGTATTTGTATTTACAGTATATTGATCCAAAGGAAGGCAAACCAAAAACCCCAAGGAAATATCATCTAATGATATTTCGAAGGAAAAAATAAATAAATTCCTTCCTGACTCCAAATATTGGCAATCAGATTACTCCCCGGATCAAACTCCTTCCCATGTTCCTTATTTGGTATATCCCTTTATCCCTTTCCTTTCTAAAAAGATCTCCAAACTTTTTTGAAGAAATTTATTGTATCTGCCATCACAATCTCCATGGGTACTGAATTCCACATTTTAACTGCCCTTACTGTAAATAACCCTTTCCTTTGTTGCTGGTAAAATCTCCTTTCATCCAATTTTATGGTCTGATCCCGTTGTGTTTATACTACTCTTGGGATGAATAGTTCTTTGAAAGCTCCTTGTATTGTCCACAAATATATTTGTATATAGTTATCATATCCCCTTTTAGACACTTCTTTTCTAATGTAAAAAAACCTAATTTAGTTCACCCCTCTCCTCATAAATCAGATTATCCATCCCATTTATTAATTTGGTGTCTCTTCTCTGCATTTTTTCTAGTTCCATCATGTCTTTTCTATGGAGTGGTGTTCAAAACTGTACTTCATATTCAAGGTGTGGTCTTATTAATGCTTTATAGAGGGGCATAATTATATTTACTTCACTTCCATCCATTCCCTGTTTAATGCAAGTGTGGCCAGGTCCCCCTTGCTGCCCTTACCTGGTATGCGATTGCGGCTGGCAGCGGAGGCTAGGGCAGGGGCAGCGGCAGGTGGGGGAAGGTGCGGGAGCCAGTGGGCAGTCAGGAGAGGCTACGGTCACTGGAGGTCCGCAGCGGCGCCCCTTGCAGGGCACCGCCATCTTACTGCAGCCGCGCATGCCATGTGACGCCTAGCACATGAGCAGAATAGTCCCGTCAGCAAGTGGCCCTTTTTGGAGCTTACGCATGCGCAGTGCAAGCGCAATAGAGACAGCCATTACAGAGCAGGTCCGCAGGGGAACTACATGCCTCATAATGCACTGGGACTGCCGAGCATGTGAGCCAGCACAGCCAATAGGGCTGCAGGATTCCGCCTGCATGACAGTTGATACATTTGGTGGACTAAAGGCCACGCCAGTGGGAGCTGGGACATAGAAGGTTGAGGGTGAGTGTGCAGGGTGTCTGTGGCCCCTGCACTAGGCCAGAGACCCCCTTATAGACCCCAGCTAGGCCCTGACTCCCCTGTAAGCTTGTGGCTGCTACAGGGACAGGCCCCACAGAAATGGACACTGCCCCCTTTAGCTGTTCAGTGTCAGGGACACCACAGTGAAGCCACGCAGCACTTGTGGCCTGTGGTCTGGGACCAGACTACCACCGCCAGGTCTAGAGACTATCCTCAAGGTGGGACCCTCTAGCTGGATACCACCCCACGAAGGCGGACACCATTGTGGACGGTGACAGATCAGATGGTTCTATCATCAGCTGGTGGTATTGGGTGCTGGAGCACCCATCAGGTGTCACAACCCTCATCAAGTGCACCAACTATACACACTGTGGCAGCACTGTCACACACTCCCGGGTGGGTTGGCTACTGTGGACACAAGGTTGGTTAGGTGCCATGGGCACCTCAGTATGTTGGGAACGCTCTCACCGGGATGCAGATAAGGTGGCTGGACAGTGGGATACAGTGTGTGGTTAAGGCCGTGCGAGGCCTGAGTTATCGTGTTACCTATTGAATGTCAGTAAACCTGTTATTATATACACTGTGTGTAATTAATGCATTGGGTCCTGTAAAGGGGTTATCTGGCACTGTCAGGATCTCTCACAGGTGGAGATGCTGTCACCGGACGATCCAGTTACACCCCATGCTCCCAGCAGCCGAGGTTCAGGCCTCCTGTGAGCCGCAGGTATAGCACCACACATACACAAACTCAGTAGCCGCCACATCTCCTACAGGGTGGGGGAAGCAGCAATGCACAAGATAAGACCTTGTTTGCCTTTGCAGATACTGCAGGACTTTGGACACTATTACTAAGCCTGCTGTCTACAAGAACTCCTAAATCCTTCTCCATCAATGATTCTCTTAATTTATCCCCATTTAATTTGTAAATTGTATGTTTATTTTTGTTTCCAAAATGCATAACCTTATATTTGTCTGTATTTAACATAATCTCATGTCTCATTTCAGTCTATCCAAGTCCTTCTGGAGAGAAATGACATCCTAATCTGATTCTGCTATCTAACACAATTTAGTGTCATAAGCAAAGATGGAAATTTTGCTCTCTCTGCCAACCTCAAAGTCATTAATAAACAAGTTAAAAAGCAGGGGTCACAGTTCTGATCCTTGGGGTTCTCCACTCACAAACTATAACCCAACCTGAAAAAAGTTCAATTTACGACAATTTTCTGTTATCTATTCTTCAACCAGTTTTCAATCCAGGTGCAAATATTTTTACTGAGTCCAATTTGCTTTATTTTGTACACTCACCTCTTGTGCTGATCCATAACACAAATCTAAATTCCTACTAATAGAACTAATAAGGTTAGTTTGGAATGACATCATTCATAAATCAATGCTGACTATTACTAATAATTTAATTTTCAGTAAGGTATTCCTGAATATTATATTATATTAAACCTTCAAGTAGCTTCCCCACTATTGATGTTAAGCTTACAGGCCTGTCATTCCCTGGTTGTGATCTAGCTCCCTTTTAAAATATAGGCACCACTTCTGCTTTACACCAATCTTGTGTCACTGAGCCTGGGGAAATGGAAATTTTGTTACAGATGTAGCCTGACATATTATCGAGTATTCCTCGAGGAAACCGCAAATGGCAACTGCCTGACCATTGCCTGCTCGTGGATTCCCCATGGCCAAAATAAGAGCCCTTCAGAATTAACACAGTCTCTGATTCTGAATGGGACTCTCGCTGTGTTAGTCCTACCGGGATGCACCAGTCTGAAGAGATGCACAGTGAGAGTAGACAGAATCAGTCACTCACTCTGTGTAAGAAATTGGGGAATGCGCCCTCCGCGACGCGCTCCTTTTTAACCTGCAGTCTCAAGCAGCTCCACAGATTTTACCATGCGCGCGCACGGTGATGTTCTAATAATATCTTAAGGACTAACCCCGCCTCCCGTTCATGTCACGGCGCTGCATGGCGCTCACATGTGACGCGTGTGCATTGCCCCCCAGCTGCGTGTCAACAATCAATAATCTCTTTATCACGCCCACCTGTCTCCTGCACCGCTCCACCTATCCCTGCCTCGACTGCAGCCGCACCTCCACCCCTCCCCTCTGTCTCATTGGTCCTGATCTCCCATATATGCTCAGCTGTGCCACTTGCACTTTGGCTGAGCATAGTTCCTTGTAGCCGTGCTGTTCCCATGTCCCTGTTTCTAGCTTTGTCTTGCCTTGCCATATTTGTTCTTTGACTTCCTGTGTACAGACCCGGCTTGACTCTTCAACTCCTCTTCTCTGGATTACTGACCCTGGCTTACCTCTGACCTTCTGTATCTCTCCATCCCTGACCAAGGATACCAACTAGTCTATTCACTCGGACACCAACTTTTCTATTGGCTCCAAACCCTGACCACAGCACCCCGGATATCGACTATTCTACTGGCTCCAACCTCCAACCTTGGCCCACTCAAACCAGGAAATGCCAGTGCCCAATGTGGTATAAGAGGATCCCATTGGATACTATCTCTCCTTCCCCTATCTTCCTAAAAAACTTGCCTACTCAGATCATGCTTCCCATATCCCTCAAAGGCCCTGCCTTTCAAATTAGTACATCCGCCTTTATCAACTCCGGATCCGGAGGCAATTTTATTGACCACAATTTCGTCTTGAAGAACGCAATTCCACTTATCCGCAAATCTGTGCCTGTCGGGTTGGAAGCCATCGACGGACATCCTCTTCAAACAGCCTTCATCTCTTTGGAGACCTGCAAACTCTCTCATCTAATGAAGGACAGTCACAAAGAGGAGATCTCTCTGGACGTAATTCCTACGCCTTCCATGGAGGTAATCTTGTGTCTTCCCTGGTTCCAACAACATAATTCTCATCTGGATTGGACCGATAAGGAAACCATACACTGGAGTACCCGTTGTGCTCAGTCTTTTACTAACCCCATGCAACAGATCTGTGGTCTAAAGATTCCCAATGACGAGAAGAATGCTTTACCCGAAATCTACGCAGACTTCAGAGATGTCTTCGACAAGCTATACTCCTAGCTTCTTTCTCCTCATCATCCCTTCGATTGCCCAATCGATCTCTTGTCTGGCTCTGCTCTACCCAGAACTAGATCATATCCCCTTTCTCTTCCAGAGACCAAAGCGATGTCAGATTATATTCAAGAAAATTTGAAGAAAGGATTCATTCGGAACTCTTCATGCCCAGCCGGGGCGGGTTTCTTCTTCGTCAAGAAGAAAGACGGATCTCTTTGCCGTTGCATAGATTACAGGGGCCTTTATAAAATCACCCTGAGAAACCGCTATCCTTTACCTCTTATCTCTGAGCTTTTCGATCGTCTTCAAGGGTACACTATTTTCTCAAAATTAGATCTCCAGGGGCCATAAAATTTAGTGCATATATGTCAGGGCGACGAATGGAACAGGCCTTCAACACTTGCGACGGCCATTACGAGTACTTAGTCATGCCTTTTGGTCTGTGAAATGCCCCAGCCATGTTTCAGGAATTCGTTAACGAAATTTTTCTGGATCTCCTCAATCTTTTTGTCATAGTCTATCTTGACGATATTCTTATCTTTTCTAAAACCCTTTCGGAGCACATCAACCATATAAACTGGTTATATCACGTCTCCAAGAAAAACATCTCTATGCCAAACTAGAGAAATTCCAGTTTCACCAGACTTCTACGGCATTCCTGAGCTACATTATTTTCGACTCCAGATTCTCCATGGACCCTGCTAAACTCAAAGCAGTATTGGAATGACCACAACCCACATCTCAAAGCAATTCAGCGTTTTTTAGGATTCGCGAATTACTATCGTAGATTTATTTTTCTTCCACGGTAGCTCCAATCACAGCCTTAAAAAAAAATGGAGCAGATGGCACTTCCTGGCCACCCACGAAACTTCAGGGCTTTGATCTATTCAAAAAAGCCTTTGTATCTGCCCCCATCTTGTGTCACCCAGATCCCAAACTACGTTTAGCCCTGGTGGTGGATGCTTCAGACGTTGGGGCTGGGGCCATATTGTCCCACAGACAATCACATCAGATGAAGCTACATCCTTGCGTTTTGTTCTGTAAAAAAATTTCCTCGGAGGAGCAGAACTATGATGTTGCTAACGGGAGCTCCTAGCTATCAAAGAGTGGAGACACCTCCTGGAGGGTACTGAGCACCCAATCACAATCGTCATGGATTACAAAAACTTGTTTTACATAGAGAGCGCAATACGCCTTGGAGCTCATCAGGCCCGCTGGTCCCTTTTTTTTCCAAGTTTCAACTATATGATTTCTTTCATCCCTGGGTCAAAAAATTTGAAAGCTGATGCACTTTCTCGCCAGTTTATAGCAGACGAAAAATCAAAGGATATATCAGAGACCATCCTTCCATCTAAATATATTCTTTCCACCAATTCATTTGACGTCTTGGACGACATCTTGGAAACCCAAACACACATTCCAGAAGGTCTAGAGGTTCCGGAGGGTTGTTTGTACGCCGCACCACAGTTTCGCAAGAAAATACTAGAATGGGGTAATTCATCCAAGTCTGCTGGTCATCCTGGTACCAGAAGAACCACAGACCTTATCAGAAGAACCTTTTGGTGGCCAACCATGCTCAAAGACATTGAAGAGTTTATCAAGTCTTGCTTCACCTGCGCTAGAAACAAAACAGCACGCAACAAACCACCGGGTCTTCTATGTCATTACCCATACCAGATCGCCCCGGGAGTCATTTGTCTATGGACTTTATCATCGAGCTACTGTAACACTTGCGTTCACCACGAACAAGGCAGGACCCCGGTACTGAGGTGGGAAAATACAAGACTGCACACCCACAGCAGCGGGAGCAGAACTGGAGGGTGGATAGTCAGCGTAGCTGGGTCTGGGTTGGAGAGATTGGGTTTGTTTGGGTACTTGCTAGAGTCCAAGGGCGGAGCCAGTTGGATGGTCGGTGTCCGTTGTGCCGTGGTCGAGGGTTGGAGCCAGGAGATTGGTAGATTGTCCAAAAAGCCAAGGTCTGGGTTGGAGAGGTGCGGTTGTCAGAGGCAAGCCATGGTCTTTATCCAGAGGGAGTCCTTTAATCAAGCCGGGTCAGTACACAGAAAAGCAACAGAGAACAACAGCAAGGCACAGGGCAAGGCAAAACAAAAAGCAGGAACACAAGGCTACACAGGTTATGCTCAGCAAAGCAGGAAGGGAAGTGGAAGTCTTATATAGCAGGCAGGAAACCAATGAGGCTGGGGGAGGAGCGGAGGTGCGGCCTCCACGGAGCAGGGTAGGCTGCAGGAGACAAGGGGCATTTAGAACAGTTGCCGCGCAGCTGGGGAGCGGTGCATGATATTATGTGTGCACAACACACACGAGAGAAGCGTGGTGCATCCGGGGCGGAGCTAAGCTCTGTGGTACCGCTAGAAGAGCTGCATGTGCGCTCTGTAAACTGAGCAGGGATGCGCGGACGCTCAGCAACCAGCACAGAGGTCTGAGAAGTAGCAGGTAAGGAGGGAATACGACGCATAGGACGTATTCCCTGATTCCTTACAGCTACCAATTGTGAGGAATCCGTTCCTGGGTTTGACGGGAGCTCAATCTTGCAGAGCTGGTGAGCTCTCTGAGAAACCTCCCATTGGAATTGCTATCACTATTACCTGTGCTTGCAATCACTGCAGCTCTGTCTCTCTGCTCTGGCATTGGAGGAATTCCCACACACCCCTGTCTTGGGATTGGCTATCTGCCCTTCTTATACTGGCCTCTCCCTTTGACTCATTGCCGAGAATAATCCAAGTTTCACTTGGATGTAACTGTGTTTGCCACAAACACTCGTGCCTTGGCCTTATTCCGGAGACCTGCTGCATTCACCCCAGGCATAGGTCTGGTTCCTGTACTGAAGCGCTGGATCCCCAGTGCTATTTTTGTCTTGTTCCTGAGACCTGCTGTAATTCACCCCACGCAGAGGTCTGCCTCCTGGTTCCTGTGCTGAAGTGCTGGATCCCCAGTACTATTCTTGTATTGCTCCTGAGACCTGCTGCATTCACCCCATGCAGAAGTCTGCCTCTTGGTTCCTGTGCTGAAGCGCTGGATCCCCAGGGACAGCCGTACCCGGTTCCTGAGACCTGCTGTACTCACCCCAAGCAGAGGTCCGCTTCCTGGTTCCTGTGCTGAATTGCTGGATCCCCAGTGCCAGCCTTGCCATGTTCTTGAGACCTGCATTCTCCCCTTGCAGAGACCTTATCACGGGCCGCTCCCGCTTCTCACGCAGAGGCCTTTCCCGCGCTTCAGCTGCTACGCTGAAGCGGTGTGCATCTGACTTCCTGTTGCCAAACTCCAGCCTTGACATCGACAACACTACCATCTCCAATGGTGAAGAACAGCAGGTGCACAAACCATTTGCTGTTTGGATTGGGATTGAGTCCTATCTCAGGAGCTGCACTTTCTAAAGGATAGTAAATTTTGTTTCTTTGTTAAAGTGGTGTTAGTTGCGCTTATTTTCTTTATCCCTACCATCTCCAAACCTGACTCTGGTGTGTCTATGGATTACTATGGCTTTTCCAACCCCGACCCTGCTACGAATGACTACAGACTGCGCAATCCTGAACCGGCTTCGTGATCTAAGGTTGGTGTATTCACATCCCCACCTCAGCCCCGCTATCTGGTCCCGGTTTGTGGCGAGTGTGCCCATTACACCCATCTCCAGGGGAATGAACACCATTCTGGTCATAGTCGACAGATTCTCGAAATAATCGCATTTCATCCTTTTGAAAGGTTTACCTAATTCCGTGACCCTAGCGGATGTCTTCATAAAAGAGATTTTTCGTATTCATGTTGTACCATTGACCATAGTCTCCGACCATGGATCTCAATTTCTCTCTAAATTCTGGCGCTCATATGCCCAAAGAATGGATATCTCCCTACACTTCTCCTCTGGGTATCACAACCAGACCAATGGACAGACCGAAAGGACAAACCAGACCTTGGAGCAGTAACTATGTTGCTTCCTTTCAGATGCCCAAGACGACTTGGTGGACCTGCTACCCTGGGCAGAATTCGCTCATAAGTCTTTAAGTAACGAGTCCACACAGGAATCTCCATGTTTCATTAATTATGGTTTCCATCCGGCACGCCTTTCCACCACTCCCACTTCAGGGGTCCCTACCGCATCCAACTTCCACCTTCCATGAGGATACCTTCTGTGTTCCCTGTTTCGCTCCTGAAACCCGTCTTCCTGAGCTCAAAATTTCCGGATTCCTCTGCCGCTCCTCCATCACCAGTAATCGTACAAGGACAAGAGGAGTATGAATTACAGTCTATCATTGACTATAGGATCTCAAGGGGAGCAGTGCAATATCTGTTGCATGGGAAGGGGTTTGGACCTGAGGAATGGTCCTGGATACCCTATCACCAGATACACACGCCCAACCTCATCTAGCGGTTTCACTTAAAGTACCCCCTCAAAGTATATTGGAGTCGTCCAGACGCCGCTCCTCGGGGGGTACTGTAAGGAATTAGGTAACACGCCCTCTGCAACGTGCTCCCTCCTTACCTGCAGCCTCAAGCAGCTCCGTGGATATTACCATGCGCAGAGGTTCTAATAATATCTTAGGGACTAACCTCGTCTCCCGTTCACAACACGTGGTGGTGCCGTGCGGCACGCACACGTGACGTGCCCCAGCTGCGTGTAAACAATCAATAATCTCCTTATCACGGCTACCTGTCTCCTGCACTGCTCCACCTATCCCCGCCTTCGCTGTGTCCGCACAGAAGCTTCTTCGCTCCTCTGTCTAAAGGGATACACCTGTGCTGTCTCCCTCAGCCAACCACAGCCAGGCATACTCCTGAGTATGCTCCCTGCTCATTGGACTACTCTGCCTTATATGCTCAGCCTGCCCTCTGGCACATTTGTTGAGCATAACCTTGTTTATGTGCGCTGTGTTCACTTCAGTCCTGCCTCCTGTCTGAGCCTTGCCTGTCTTTTCCTGTTTTGCCTGACCTTGCTCGTTCTTTGGATTCCGCACTTCTCCGCTCCTGACCCCGGCTTACCCCCGACGATCCGCACCTCTCCAATCCCAACCTTGGCAAAAGTAACTGCAACGATCCGTACCTCTCCAATCCAGACCTCGGAAAGTATCACTGACCATCCTGACCTCTCCTACCCCGACCCAGCTACCTCGACCTATCTACACTCCAGACACGCCCTCATGGCTGTGGGTTGGCGTTTATCAAATCCCCACCTTGCCTCGCGGTCACGCCTTGTTTGTGGTGAGTGCAGCGTTACAGAAGGAGAAAGAGATGAGGTAGAGAGATTGGGGGAGGGAGAGATGCGGAGAGAAAAAGGGGGAGAGAGAGAGTAGAGGGGGAGATATTGGTTAAACTGCAGACAATTTTTCTTGGCTATTAAATACAAATTAGCTTGTATGAGGGTGAACTTTGTTTCACCGCCCATGACCTTCCTTTAACTAATCTGGGTTTATTTTTTTATTTCAATTGGGCTGTTCTTAAGATATGACTAAACTGGTAAAGCTAGTGAGATGACATAATCATTCAATGATTAATTATATACCTTGGCAGCGAATCTTTTTCTATGTACTGTACAGTGCTAAGCAAATGGCTTCTAAATGACCTTGTATTCATAAAGGGCTATATGTGAGACTACCTATTCAGAGAGCTAAAGTAAAAGAAAAAAATCTGAAAAAGTGAATAGCATTGCAGGTATTATGTAGCATGTTGAATAGGATAAAGATCTGAGGAATGGTTACATATATTTGAATGACAGGCTTTTAAGCAGTATTTTGTTATAGAATTTTTTACCAGGAGTTACCTCTCGTTTTCAAATATGTCCTGGGCATAGAGTTAAATAATGTTTAAGAAAGTTGGGAATCTAGAGTGCTGTGTGTTGGTATATTTACTGTGACCTCGTCCATTTGGCTCATGCTTCCACACACGTACTGTACTTACAGGTGATCCACTACTTTTTAGGCAGTATGTGTTTCTAACAATGTTCTTTTTCCAATAAATATGAAACAGAGAAGCAGGGGAAACTCAGCCCGTGACACAAGATAATAATGTATTGTCAGCATAGGACACAACGTTTTAGGATTGCCTTGTCGGGATGGCCAGTTTATCATGTATTGTCTATAATATGTAACTAAATATCCCCCGTTATATATGAAGGGTTTAATGATATTGTATCCCAGCTTTATGCAGCATTAAGTGTAAGAAAGCTGGGAATTTAGAAGAATATGCACTGGTATTTTCTCATCCACCAACACTCCTATAGAAACTACAAGGTTGGACATTACTGTCTGGTGGCTGAGATTACCAAACTGTGGATTCTGGCTACCTACTGTACAGTATTCAGAGACATTCTACTACAATCATGGAAAACCCCTATGAATGCCAAATATTACATGTCACTGTAATTTGTATAATAAAAAAAAAAAACAGAAAATATTTCTATCATACAGACTTACAGCAAAAATATTATTAAATTGTGTAGCACCACTCTGGATTCCTATTTAATCTAAGGGGTTAAAAGGGATTTAAAGAATTAATTCATAGTAATGGCCCTTAGATAGTATGTTGAGAAGTGACCAGGCAGATGTCTGGCCACACCTCGTTTCTAGAATAGGCTGGAAGGGTCACCTGGTCTAGGGTGATTCAGCAGAGGATAAGCTCTGTTCATTTTCTGCCCAGAGACAGGAGTAGGGAGAGAGGTCAATAAATAGGAGGGGAGAAGCACTCCACCCTCAGATCCCAGAAGGAACCAGAGGGGCGTCTCGCCTGTAAATATGTTTACAGTTTTGTAGTAGGTAACTAGGGTAGAAGTCCCTTTGTTATTTTCCAGACAGGGAAATGTCACTACCAATTTTAGTGTCTCCCTATAAGACCATCAGGCACGCTCTACCCAGAAGAGGGGATGGCACTCCATCATAGGGTCCTTAGTAATAGAGCCTAAGAGTGTCACCCCATAGCTGCTAGAGGGATAGGTTCCCAGCGACCCTCAAAGAGGGGAGCAGAAGCTATATTAGAGGGATAAGGTGTGCAGCCTCAAGCATGAAAATGCCCTGCCAACGGGTCCCAGTGGAGGTGGGAGCGGCCATTTGCTGGGCAATTGCATTGCCATGAATGTGACAGCAAAGGAAAGATGTGTGCCTCTTTAGCAATTCTGTGAGAGCCTTCCAAAGAAGAAGTTTGTGTTGGACTGTTCATAATAAAGTTAAAGAAAAGTTCCTGGCGCCCCCTTACTTATTGGTTCACCGCAGCAGCCTGCACGGATGCCAGCACCCGGAGAGATAAGGTAACAAGAGATGCGGAGCATCACCTGCACAATACACCACCTTATAGACATTGGGACACTTTGGTGTGGCCCCTCTTCTGTTGGCCGGTGGAAGAGGTGTTAAACTTGTAATACAATATATTGTAATGATTAAATGTTTGGTCCGAAGCACAAACTTGTGTATTCAATGTCATCCCTACCATTTACTCATAGTGACACTTGAAATATCACCTGTTCTTCCTTTGCTATGGTGTATAAGGTACATTTCTTGAATGGCAAAATACTTCGTGGTTGGGATAGCTTTTAATGGACTAAGAAGGTTTTCTTGTGCATAAGCTTTTGAGACTGCGAGAGGTTTTTTCATAAGCTGTCATCTCTAAACTGATGATGGGAGGCTTAGATATGAAGTCTTACACTTTCTGGGATGAATAGAACTACAAGCACCTTTTAATGGTAATTGTGCAGTACATTAATAATAATATATCTTCCCGGATCCCACTCAAGAGGTGACTGTATAAATGCTTTTATTGCATAATTGTGAATCCATTTAATTGGGAAAGTGTTGTATAAAAAATATAAATTTCTCGAAATTATTGAAGGTTATGTAACAGGTTTCCCCCACCCTCTGGGAGATTACGCGGTGTGTTGTGCTGGTTTCCTGCTGGCTCACAGAATCGCTGAGTTTCCACCGGTGTTAGTTAAAAGACAGGACAGGCTTTTGGGGTGATGGTTGGTTCTGTCTCACTGGTGCGGCGCCTCCATCTCTTGCTGGCTCCAGGAGTGCTGGAGACAATCCCTGCAGGAGAACTCTCTTACTCTTACTCCCCCTGATTAATTGCACTCTCAGGCAGGGAATATAAAAGATACAGGACACCTACCAGCTCATATTGAACCCCCAAAATAACCACAACATATATATAAGCGTATAAGTGTCACAGAGGAGTGCTACTGAGCATGGCAATATATACTGTATTTAAAATCAGAGACAGAACATGAAACACAGACAGAGCTCAGTGCACATCCAGTGAAACTTATACACGGTACAGTGCCTAAATATATATATAGATATCTTTTGAATAAAATGGTCTTTTAGTTTAACTCTTCGGCCAAAGTGTTGTAAGCCCTTGAGCCCCTACATGGCAGACCACATCTCAAGGGTACCTAACATTAATATAAATTCTTACTAACCTGTGCATTACCAGGAAGAATGATTTATAATAAATCTGTCAAAATTAGTTGCATAGTTCTAAGTCTGATTGAAGCTCTTATTAACCTGTACATTACCAGGAAAAGCACTCTGTATTAGATTTGTCACAATCAAACTGCAAGCAAGCAAGTTCCCCTGAGAGTGGGAGATGCAATGGAGTGAGCATTTAACCATTTGAAAATGGGAGGGGGTGAGCTTCAAAATAGGAAGGAGGAGCCACCCTCCAATCAGCCAAGACCAGCTTAACAAGGATTGTAAAACATACATGACACCTACAAGCTCATATTGAACCCCCAAAATAACCACAACATATATATAAGCATATAAGTGTCACAGAGGAGTGCTACCGAGCATGACAATATATATTTAAAACCAGAGACAGAACATGAAACACATACAGAGCTCAGTGCTACATCCAATGAAACTTATACACGGTACAGTGCCTAAATATATATATATATATATATATATATATATATATATATATATAAAAAGGAAAAAAGAGGAGAGAGCGCACGCCCATAGCGTATAAAAGTATTTAATGAGGGGGAGGGGGGAGAGAGGGGGGTAAAAAACGCACTTACAAAAATGCAATAAAATCAAGCATATGTGATATATAATAATCACCACCATCCGGTTTTTCTCTAGACTCTTGGGGCAGTCCCAGGCTCCGTTGGTAAGGGAGCAACGTCACAGCAGATTCCCTGGGCTGGTAACACCATCCGGTTAGACTGCAGACTTTTGGGGCCGTCCCAGGCTCCGTTGGCAGTGGAGCAGAGTCCCAGCAAATTCACAAGGCAGGTGTGCTGTATAATAGTCCAAGAAAGAGGTCCCGTAATAGTGGTGCCTATAGTACTCGCGCCTGGATCAATATGCTCCAGCGCTTCGTGTAGACTCCAATGTCTGTGCGTCTGACGTCACGACGCTCCCTGACGCGTTTCGTCAGTCACGGCTAACTTTCTCAAAGGGATAACATGAGAGGGGGAGGTCCAGTATTATATATACACACCTCATGATGGTAATTAAGAGAAGTAACCTCCCCTACTCAGCTGCAATCGTTTTTTGTGCTGCTACACATTTATACACACCCATTTACATAAAATACAGATAATTAACCCTAAAAGGATTGGAAGAGATGGTTGGAGTAGGAGCAAAATTTAAAAACATACACTCTGAATACCAGTCTAAATCCCAATTCATTTGAATACTGATATTGATATTGAATACTGATCCAACAATTGTCTTTAATACACAGGAAGAAATATGCATTGATGCACTCACTTCATTTTGAGCGGTCCACCAATCCGACCAGGTTTGTGGAGGGAGACTTAGATGAGGATTGCAGTATTAGGCATTCACCTTTTAAACCTAAATCAGTCTTCTTCCCTTACCAGTCCAAGGGCGGTTTTGTGGAGACGTTCTATAGTCTGGTTTTGCTTGACTTTGAGTCCATGTGTGCTAAACCTATCAAATTAAATTCCAATTTAACCAAAGGTGAGCTGGGCGCATTGGGCGGGCTCAAGATCAACCATGATATAGTTATCAGACAGGCCGACAAGGGGGGGGGCATAGTCATTCAGGACTTATCTGCCTATCTCCATGAGGCACGCAGACTCCTGGATGACTCGGCCTCCTATACCTTGTTGGAATCCGATCCAGTGGACTCATACCAGTTGTTGCTGAAGGAGCTCCTTACTTCTGCACTGGGTGATGGTATTATTTCCAAAGCGGAATTTAAATTTTTATTTTGTTCACATCCACGCACTCCTATTTTTTATCACCTTCCTAAAGTGCACAAATCCTTGTCCAATCCCCCGGGTAGACCCATAGTATCGGGCGTGGAGTCGATGACATCGACCCTATCCCAATATGTTGATTATTTTCTCCACCCCTACGTCACTGCACTGAGGTCCCATGTTAGGGATACGCTCCATGTCATCGACTCTATTTCTGATATTAGGTGGAAATCCACCTATCTATGGGCAACATGTGATGTTTCATCATTATACACCTGCATTGAACATACCAAGGGTTTAGAGGCAATAAAATACTGGTTGGACAGGGATTCACACTTTTTCCGGAAAAACACAGGTTATTCATTTTAGAAAGTATTCACTTCATCCTTACGCACAATTATTTTTTATTTGAAGAGGATTTTCACTTACAAATCTGTGGAACGGCCATGGGTACGAGATTCGCTCCTAGCTATGCCAACCTCTTTATGGGGCATTGGGAAGAATCCCAAGTGTGGCAGAACACCTTGCTTGGAGCGGGTCTCGTATACTATGGCCGTTTCATAGATGATATTATTATAATTTGGGATGGAGAGGAGTCGGAATTATTCGACATCCTGAGCTCTTTCAGCAACAACTCGTTTGGACTAAAATTAACTTTTGATATTAATAGCTTGTCCACTGTCTTTCTGGATCTGGCACTGAGCATAGACACAGACTTGAATATTATCACCACCACACATTTCAAGTCTGTGTCTGTGAACAGCTACGTCCATGCGTCCAGCAACCATCACAAACATTGGCTCAACAATATTCCCTTGGGGCAGTTCCATAGAATACGGAGGAACTGCACAAGGGATGTTGACTTCGAAAACCAGTCGGTCACACTTGGGAAGAAGTTTCTTTCTAAGGGATATGATCCCGTCGTGGTTTCCGATTCTCTCAGCAGGGTGAGTTCCATTGCCAGAGCCACTTTGCTTGAGAAATCAAAAAATAAACAACAAAAAGGTAAACGTTTAGGATATGACATCCCAGCAATGCATACAGGGACGGATAGGTCGAATGTGAGGTTTATTACCACCTATAACCAGTCATCCAAATCCATTAATAGAATTTTGAACGATCATTGGTCCGTCCTCAAGTGTGATCCCCATCTAGGACCTATCCTGCCGGATAGAGCTACTGTTACATACAGGAAGGCTAGAAGTATAAAAAGTATATTAGCTCCCACTAGGCTTAAGTCTTCCTCAATCTGTGATACTGCAAAAAATAAGGGACCATTGGGTAACCATCCCTGTGGCCGCAGTCGATGCATTACGTGCAGGCATCTTTTGAATAATACTCATGTCTGTTCTCTAAGTAGGGGCATCACCTATGCCATCAGTAGCTCTATCACTTGTCTTAGCACTTACGTTGTGTACCTTATACAGTGCGGGTGCAGTCTAAAATATTTTGGACGCACCACGAGAACATTGGGAACGCGCTTCCTGGAACACAGGAGAAATGTTATTAAGGGTCTCAATAATCATAGTGTCTCTCGACACTTTAAATTATTTCACCAACAAAATCCCAAAACTATGCAAATTATGGGAATAGAGACCATCTCTCCTTGTGTTCTAGGAGGCGACCGATTCAAGACACTCTGTAGGCGGGAAACCTTTTGGATTCACCAATTGGGCACCCTTAATCCTGGGGGACTTAACGAATGTTTGGATGTCAGTACTTTAGTTTAGTCACTCCGTGGATGTCTCTTCCTGTTCTTCTCCTCTGCTTCTCAGTCCATCCTTTGTCTGGATCTCCTCCAGAGATTCACCTCCCCCCCTTCCCTCCCCCCCTCCCCCCCTCCCCCTTTCCCCCCCACCCATCCCCTCACCCCCCCTACCCCCATCCATCCTCTCTCCCCCCGTCTGAATAATGGATGTATTTTGAATTTTTTTTTTATACTTGCACATTTATGTGGTTTAATTAGAAATAAGATCATCCTAGGGTTTAATAGATGGTATTAGGTATTTATCCTCACATACACTATTACAATTATTGTATAGCCTTCATATAAATTAAAAATAAAATTAAAATTAAAATCAAAATTAATATTCACTTGAATAGGCACTTAATTTAGTTTGGCCATTTAGGGCCCGGGTAGTAAACATTGGCGAATGAGACAAATGGTAAAGTTTCCTTTTACACATACACTACATATCTTTTTCACATATATACCTCTTTATATATTTTATATAATATACTTTTTCCACATAACTTAACAATACAATTAATTAAAATATGTTCTCACAATTAATTAGTTCCCCGGGTCCTGGCCTTGTTTGTGGCATACAGACTCCAGACTGATGGTTCAAAATATCCCCAATCTGATCAGTTTTTTCCTAATAGGATCACATGAGATACTGTCTATATTCAATTTTAAATTATCTACACACCCGCCAAGGGCAATATTTGTACTTGATTGTGTATGTCTGTATATGTACACACTATTGCATTTTATTTATATAATATATATGATGTTATGTATCTCTTGTTTTTTAGTTATTAAATATATATGTATAGTATTAGCCTGTATGTGAGTCATTCCTCTCTATATACTAGGTGTGCTCAAGTATTAAATAACTGATGCACCCTGTGGATAATTATAACATATCCCATATATAAATTTATATACTATTGGTCAACTAGGTCTTGAAGCACATGCAGGCTGAATGCTTTTATATTTTTTTATTTTTTTATTTTTTTTACGTCTATTATTTTTATTTTTATTTTTATTTTGGTATGATCCCTTTAGGAATTTCTCAGTTCTTTTCTGTCTTTATGAACTATGTTATACCAGTCTATGGGTTATATACATATAGTATACATCTATGGTTTTTATATAAGTGAATTGGCAGATATAAGTATTTCTGTATAAATTGTGCAATTCATTCAAAATGAATTGGGATTTAGACTGGTATTCAGAGTGTATGTTTTTAAATTTTGCTCCTACTCCAACCATCTCCTCCAATCCTTTTAGGGTTAATTATCTGTATTTTATGTAAATGGGTGTGTATAAATGTGTAGCAGCACAAAAAACGATTGCAGCTGAGTAGGGGAGGTTACTTCTCTTAATTACCATCATGAGGTTGTGTATATATAATACCGGACCTCCCCCTCTCATGTTATCCCTTTGAGAAAGTTAGCCGTGACTGACGAAACGCGTCAGGGAGCATCGTGACGTCAGACGCACAGACATTGGAGTCTACACGAAGCGCTGGAGCGTATTGATCCAGGCGCGAGTGCTATAGGCACCACTATTACGGGCCCTCTTTCTTGGACTATTATACAGCACACCTGCCTTGTGAATTTGCTGGGACTCTGCTCCATTGCCAACGGAGCCTGGGACGGCCCCAAAAGTCTGCAGTTTGACCGGATGGTGTTACCAGCCCTGGGAATCTGCTGTGACGTTGCTCCCTTACCAACGGAGCCTGGGACTGCCCCAAGAGTCTAGAGAAAAACCGGATGGTGGTGATTATTATATATCACATATGCTTGATTTTATTGCATTTTTGTAAGTGCGTTTTTTACCCCCCTCTCTCCCCCCTCCCCCTCATTAAATACTTTTATACGCTATGGGCGTGCGCTCTCTCCTCTTTTTTCCTTTTTAGATATCTTGTGGACGTGGTTGGTCCATATTGAGAGCTGCCGGAGACCCTGCATACCAGCACCTATACCATTCAATGGACTATTTGAGGACTGGTTTATCCTTTTTTGCCTTTTTTTATATATACTATTGTTCATGTTTTTGTGGGCCTGATACTATTATAGGTCTGCAATACCATATATGTGTATATATTGCTTATATTATTAAGATATTCATCCATATTTACATCATATTGTTATAGCATATATATATATATTTATTGTATATGTTCTTTAGAGGCGCAGCTTTTTTCTTTGTTGTTTATATATATATATATATATATATATAGATATATTTTTAATAAAATGGTCTTTTAGTTTAACTCTTTGGCCAAAGTGTTGTAAGCCCTTGAGCCCCTACACGGTAGACCACATCACAAGGGTACCTAACACTAATATAAATTCTTAATAACCTGTGCATTACCAGGAAGAATGATTTATAATAAATCTGTCAAAATTAGTTGCATAGTTCTAAGTCTGATTGAAGCTCTTATTAGCCTGTACATTACCAGGAAAAGCACTCTGTATTAGATTTGTCACAATCAAACTGCAAGCAAGCAAGTTCCCCTGAGAGTGGGAGATGCAATGGAGTGAGCTTACAACACTTACAACACTTTTCCTGGTAATGTACAGGTTAATAAGAGCTTCAATCAGACTTAGAATTATGCAACTAAGTTTGATAGATTTATTATAAATCATTCTTCCTGGTAATGCACAGGTTAATAAGAATTATATTAGTGTTAGGTACCCTTGAGATGTGGTCTGCCGTGTAGGGGCTCAAGGGCTTACAACACTTTGGCCAAAGAGTTAAACTAAAAGACCATTTTATTCAAAAGATATCTATATATATATATATATATATACATGTAGAGGTATCAGTACCGTGTTAGCCGAGCTTCAATAATCAAAAAATAAATAGATGATACCGTTCTGTGGCTAACGAAATGCTTTTATTTGTGCGAGCTTTCGAGATACACTGATCTCTTCTTCCGGCGATGTTACAATGAATGAAGCAAGGATAACTTAAAAACAGTGTCTCTTGGAATGTTATCTGTGCTTGTCCTTCCCCCGGTGTGGATGTGTTTTATGGCTAGAGGTGTCAAAGGGTAACTGAAAGCAAGTGAAGAAAGAGTGTGTATGTGTATCAGTGTGAATAAAAATGAATGGAGAGCCCACAGTATAAACAGTGCTCTACACAAGGTGTGTGTGGAGTGAGAGGGATATAAATGGTGTGGGTGGGTGTGGAAATGTGAGAGTTTGTAGCACAACTAAAAGTGTGTGTGGATACTATGTGGTCCCTATTGGTGTATATGGATGGAAAAATAAGGAATATTAGTATGTGTGAGAGACAGCTGTGTGTGCATACATATAGCACAGTATGTACAGACATGGCCTTTAGCGCTCATGGGAAGAGAGTTCGCTAGTGTCAGTAATGACTCATAAAATTTCGATCTCTGTTTAGGCCACTGCTAAGTGTCCCGAACAGTTGCATAAATTTGTATTCATGCAACCGTCTCTCTTTCGGGGTTTTAAGATTACCTTTGAGTATGGCAACCCTCAGATCGTTCATCTTATGGCCAGAGTCAGAGAAATGTTCGCCAACAGGACTGTCTCTTGTTCCGCGTGTGATGCTGTGGCGATGCAGGATCATTCTCTTGTTTAGCCTCTGTCCTGTCTCACCTATGTAGTAGCAGCCCCCTGGGCATTTCATGCACATGATGAGGTACACGACATTGCTGGAGGAACAGGTGAACCCTCCTCTGATTTTGTATTCCCGATTCTTGTGTGGTATTTGTATTGTGTCCGCTGTGTAGAGCATTGCGCAGGTTTTGCATCTTGGGTCCTGGCATGGTTTTGTCCCGCATTCAGTTGTACTGCTGAATACTTTACTCCTCACCATAATATTCTTGAGATTATGGGGTTGTCTGTATGATAATAAGGGTGCTTCAGGGAAGACCTGTGGCAGTCTTGTATCTTCCTGGAGGATGGGTTGTAGTTTCCTGGCGATCTTGCGTAGGGCTCCTAGGTGTGGGTTATATGTGACCACCAAAGGAACCCTGTCGCTTGTCTCCTTCTGTTTGTATTCAAGGAGATCACTTCTTGGTATTCTGGTGGCTTTGTGAATTTGCTGGTCTACAATTCTGTGGTTATATCCACGGTTTATAAAGTCTGATCTCAAGGCTTTAATCCGCTGATCTCTGTCTGCTGTGTCGGAGCATATCCGGTTGTATCGTATGGCTTGACTGTAGATGGTTGCATGTTTGGTGTGTGTCGGGTGGAATCTGTTGTCCCTCAAATAGCTGGCTCTGTCTGTAGGTTTGCGGTATACAGAAGTCTGTAGTTGGTTGTTCTTTATAGTAATGGTGGTGTCTAGAAAATGTACTTCATCCGGGGAATGGGTGAGTTTGAGGTTGATGGTCAGGTGGAAAGTATTGAAGTTGTCATAGAACTGTAGGAGGTCCTGTTCGCCAGAGGTCCAAATCAGGAGGATGTCATCGATGTAGCAAAGGTATGTAAGGGGTTTCAAGTGACAGGTGGACAGAAAGTCACTTTTCAGTTTTGCGCAGAACAGATTGGCATACTGTGGCACCATCCGAGTACCCATAGCGGTCCCGGTAGTCTGGAGGTATGTGTCATTTCCAAATGTGAAGTAGTTATGGGTCAGAATAAATTCAATGCATTTAGTCACTGTCTCTGTGAGTGGCTCCTGCGATCCCAGAAAGTATCTGCAGGCTGAAATCCCATCCTCGTGGGCGATGTTTGTATAAAGTGACTCTACATCCATAGTTGCTAGTAGTGTTCCTGTAGGGAGGGGGCCAATGGCATTCAGTTTGTTTAGCAGGTCGGTGGTATCCTGGATATAGCTGGGTGTGTTCCTGACAAGTGGTTTTAGAATGCCCTCCACCCAGCCAGAAATATTCTCGGTAAGTGTGCCAGATCCAGAGATAATAGGGCGCCCAGGGTTACCCTCTTTGTGAATTTTAGGGAGCATGTAGAATGTGCCAGGTTTTGGGTTAGCTGGTATCAGGTCCAGAATTTGTTCTCTTGTGTGGATCGGGAGTGTTTTAATGATCCTGTTGAGTTCTCGCATGTATTTTTTAGTTGGATCCTCCTGCAGTTGGGTGTAGTACTTTGAATCAGAGAGTTGCCTGTGTGCTTCCCGCAGGTAGTCTGTGGTGTTCATTATGACCACTGCTCCTCCCTTGTCCGCAGGTTTTATTGTTATGTTGTGGTTGGACTTTAGCGATTCTATGGCTCTCCTCTCCATCAGTGTCAGATTATATGTTTGTTTCCTTACTTTGTCCAGGATGGTGGTTTTGGCGCTGTGTCTGAAGCTTTCAATGTACCGATCCAATGTGGGGTTGCGCCCAGTTTGTGGGATCCAGTTTGATTTTTGCTTCTCCCTGCTCATGTGCAGCGGCTCTCCTTCTGCAGTGTTGGCATAATCTTGGTTGTGTCTGTCATGAAGAACTCCTTAAGACGCAGCCTTCTGAAGTATTCTTCTAGGTCACTGCACAGCTCAATCTTGTCCATAGGCTTGGTAGGGCAGAATGTGAGACCCTTTGATAATACTGAGGACTCTGCTTGATTAGGTG
This sequence comes from Ascaphus truei, assembly GCF_040206685.1. Classification (NCBI taxonomy): domain Eukaryota; kingdom Metazoa; phylum Chordata; class Amphibia; order Anura; family Ascaphidae; genus Ascaphus; species Ascaphus truei. Next base: position 404,127,216 of record NC_134485.1, on the reverse strand, counting down.
TGTAATCTGAGAGGTTAACAGTGCAGTCCTGCTCTTGGTGACTGTCAATGTTTGTATTATTAGTTGTTGTGCTGGCTGATGCAGAGTATCTCATTCTTAGCCTCAGTCTGTGCAGTTTCTTTTCCTTAATGCTAATTAGACCCTTCAGGAGTTTTTCATAGAATGTTTGGAGTCCTCTCCATGTGTCTGTGTGTATTTCTCCTGTCTCCAGGATGCTGTCTATTGTCACCTTTGTCTTTCTCCTGTTGCTGTAACAGATGCTGATGAGATGGTTCCTTAATCTTTCTGAGTTCCTGGTGCACAGTTGTTGGGAGAATTTTGTGTTGTATGTGGTAGCAAGTGGGTTGTTGAGGACGAGTCCTTTCGGGATCAGATGCTCCTTCTTGCATTTGCTGAGGAAGATGATATCGCTGTCTAGTTGTGCCTGTTTTTTTCAGTAAATCCTTTAGCTTCATTTGGGTGCGGTACAATGTGGTATCTTCCATATTTTCATGTAGAGGTATCAGTACCGTGTTAGCCGAGCTTCAATAATCAAAAAATAAATAGATGATACAGTTCTGTGGCTAACGAAATGCTTTTATTTGTGCGAGCTTTCGAGATACACTGATCTCTTCTTCCGGCGATGTTACAATGAATGAAGCAAGGATAACTTAAAAAAATATTATGGTGAGGAGTAAAGTATTCAGCAGTACAACTGAATGCGGGACAAAACCATGCCAGGACCCAAGATGCAAAACTGCGCAATGCTCTACACAGCGGACACAATACAAATACCACACAAGAATCGGGAATACAAAATCAGAGGAGGGTTCACCTGTTCCTCCAGCAATGTCGTGTACCTCATCATGTGCATGAAATGCCCAGGGGGCTGCTACTACATAGGTGAGACAGGACAGAGGCTAAACAAGAGAATGAACCTGCATCGCCACAGCATCACACGCGGAACAAGAGACAGTCCTGTTGGTGAACATTTCTCTGACTCTGGCCATAAGATGAACGATCTGAGGGTTGCCATACTCAAAGGTAATCTTAAAACCCCGAAAGAGAGACGGTTGCATGAATACAAATTTATGCAACTGTTCGGGACACTTAGCAGTGGCCTAAACAGAGATCGAAATTTTATGAGTCATTACTGACACTAGCGAACTCTCTTCCCATGAGCGCTAAAGGCCATGTCTGTACATACTGTGCTATATGTATGCACACACAGCTGTCTCTCACACATACTGCTGCGGCACAGTTTATTCGAGCATTTGCCCGTTCTGTGCCGCAGCAGTAGCCTGAGAGGGGCGCTCTCCCTACCGCTGCCGGGTCCGCCGGGTCCCCCGGAACCCCCTGCCGCTGTCCCGCGATCGCGGGACACCAGGGCTCCCTCGGGGAGCCCTGGACGCGCGTGCAGGGGGCGCAGGCTCCCGAAGACGCGTGACCGCGCGTCTATGACGCGCGGCACGCCGAGGGGCGGCCACTAGCAAGCCGGGAAATCTCCCGGCTTGCGGATCTGGCCGCACTGCGATAAAGTGTGTCGCCAGTGTACTAATACTCCTTATTTTTCCATCCATATACACCAATAGGGACCACATAGTATCCACACACACTTTTAGTTGTGCTACAAACTCTCACATTTCCACACCCACCCACACCATTTATATCCCTCTCACTCCACACACACCTTGTGTAGAGCACTGTTTATACTGTGGGCTCTCCATTCATTTTTATTCACACTGATACACATACACACTATTTCTTCACTTGCTTTCAGTTACCCTTTGACACCTCTAGCCATAAAACACATCCACACCGGGGGAAGGACAAGCACAGATAACATTCCAAGAGACACTGTTTTTAAGTTATCCTTGCTTCATTCATTGTAACATCGCCGGAAGAAGAGATCAGTGTATCTCGAAAGCTCGCACAAATAAAAGCATTTCGTTAGCCACAGAACGGTATCATCTATTTATTTTTTGATTATATATATATATATATATATATAGGCACTGTAAAGTGTATAAGTTTAATTGGATGTAGCACTGAGCTCTCTCTGTGTTTCATGTTCTGTCTCTGGTTCTAAAGGGTATATAAAAGATCTGGAACGCTTTATTCATCAACAATGCTGATAATGTCTCTTTGACTTCTATCTGCAGAAGTGCTGGGATGCTCCAAATTTCTTATAGATGTTACTCCACATGTGTCAGGGAGAAAAACAAAGAAATCACATCATAGTGCAACACAGCTGATACTAACAGTTAGAGTGTAACCAACAAAACACACATACAAGACAAACACTACATATAACAATTAAGGCTGACTGAAATAAAAATGAGAATTTATTAACACACAAATGATGAGGCAGATGTGGGATCCGGTCGGTAAAAACCAGAATCCTACTTACAGGACTGCCACAGATAATACGCAGAGGATTGAAGTGTGTCTTGTCTTTGCTGCTGCTCCGTCCGAACACGTGACCTCCCAGTAGTTCCTTCCTTCGGCGACCGGAACTGCGTCACTCTCCGCGACACCAGAGCTTCCGGGGGCTCAAGCCCTCTCTCTCTCAGCAATTTAACACTGAATTCGCTGTTCTGGGAGCATCAAACAAGCACCAAACACGTCCTCTCCTTGTAGCATCTGTGTCTCACGTCCTGCTAAGTCTCTGCCGCACTGCACAATAAAATCTACAAAATTATTGTTTTGAATTGGGAGTCTTTTTAAAATAAATTGTAACATTTTAAAATAACTATTTATTAATTTTATCATATAAATATATGTTTTTATTAAATATTTATATTAACACTTGGTCACTTTAGTGGCAAGGATTCTAGTGAGGAGCAGGCATGGCCATACCTTATAAATATAAGTTTGAAGTCAGTGTATTAATGATAAGAACATTGTAGATAGTATTTGTAGAACATTGGTGTTAGGAAATCAGTTTAAGTGTATCTGTATGTTTAGTGTTGTGTAGTAAGGCTGTTTGTCCATTAGGCATGATTGATAGAATAAGTGTATAGGCTGATGTGAGTTCACCATATCCAATAGCAGTTAACCCGTCGGTATATAAGACTATCAAGTACCTAGTGACGTAACCCCTGAAGAAGTGCGCATGCGCAAGAAACGCGTTGGGCCGTTTTGTAGATTTTATTGTGCAGTGTGGCAGAGACTTAGCAGGACATGAGACACAGATGCTACAAGGAGAGGACGTGTTTGGTGCTTGTTTGATGCTCCCAGAACGGCGAATTCGGTGTTAAATTACTGAGAGAGAGAGGGCTCGAGCCCCCGGAAGCTCTGGTGTCGCGGAGAGTGACGCAGTTCCGGTCGCCGAAGGAAGGAACTCCTGGGAGGTCACGTGTTCAGACGGAGCAGCAGCAAAGACAAGACACACTTCAATCATCTGCGTATGATCTGTGGCAGTCCTGTAAGTAGGATTCTGGTTTTTACCGACCGGATCCCACATCTGCCTCATCATTTGTGTGTTAATAAATTCTCATTTTCATTTCAGTCAGCCTTACTTGTTATATGTAGTGTTTGTCTTGTATGTGTGTTTTGTTGGTTACACTCTAACTGTTAGTATCAGCTGTGTTGCACTATGATGTGATTTCTTTGTTTTTCTCCCTGACACATGTGGAGTAACATCTATAAGAAATTTGGAGCATCCCAGCACTTCTGCAGATAGAAGTCAAAAAGACATTATCAGCATTGGACTTTGTTTCACCCTTTGGACTATTACGGCGCCGGTCTGTATTTTATATGTTTGGTTTTTTACTAACTGTGTCCTGGAGTTAGTGTCACCTGGCAGCCTATGTCATATGTATTTTTGGTAGTATAGAATCACTGTCACCACTTCATTTATTTATACACCATTTTTAGCGCTATATACACCAGTATTTTTTTCCGTTCTTCTTTTTCCAGTCTAGGTGTAGCAGCTTTAAATACACGTTAATATGAGCACTTTATTTTTTTCTAGATCACGTAGGAATATCAATCTAGATCTTATTTTCCAGGACCCAGAATCGGTGCCATTAGTTGAGCACAAAGAGGCTGACTTCCATCCGATTCTAGTCCAATTGGAAAAATCACTAATTGCAGAAAGTAAACAATGGTGGGAAGTTACCACTTTGAGTAAGTACTTAGAAAACCATCGTATTCCACGGGGACTTAGAGTCTAAAAAGTACCTGCAGTAGATACTCAAAATGTTCCATTCATGCAGGAATGGAACGATATTTTAGATAATTGTTCCTTTTCACTTATGAAATTACTAATACATCAGCGTAAAAAAACACTCACTCAACTTGATGATGAGATTGACAATTTGAAATGTAAGCTTGATCCCTTTTTAAACAATGTAGAACTACTACAGATTGAACCCACTATAAAAAAGAGACTAGACCAAGTAGAATTGGAAATAGTGGGTACAAAACAGAGTAAGTTCTTTAGGGATAAATCTGATTATGACACGGGTCACCAAAGGACCTGGAATAAAAAAAGTAAAGAACTTGGGGCCTCATGCAGTAAGCGTCGATTATGTGAAATCGGCAATCTTACCGATTAGTCATGTTATTGGCGATTTTTCCTCTCCGTATGCAGTAAGTGCCGAATACATTCAAAATCAACCCGAAAACATTTCCGCCCACTCTCACGAAGATTAGCCGATCACACACAGGTGTATCGGCGTGCGTGGCGGGGTGCTGTTAGGTTGCCCAATCACAAATCTTGCTGAATCAGGCGAAACAAGCATGTATTGGATTGCGCGCCATATTTAAAGGCAACGTGTACTGCTAATCATTCTCTGTGTTGTTGGGAGTGAGAGAGAGAGAGACGCACAGAGCTGGCTGTTTGAAGATTTGCATATTGACTGAGAGACTTGTTGTGTATTGGGTGAGCTTTGTCCATTGTTGTTTTGTTTACATCTTTGTCTTGTTTTATATGTGGAAGTGTTTCGTGTGATTGGCTGTACATTTCATGTCTGTTTTTTGTGAGTGCTGGAAGTATGCCCGCAAAGCGTGGGAAGAGTGATGCTGGTGGGAGTGGGAGTGCTACTCGTGCGAGTACGCGTCGGAGTGAACGTACTGTTCAGGGGAGTGATGTTGCTGAGAGTGCGAGTGGTGTTGCAGGGAGTGGGAGTGCTCGTGCTGCGAGTGGTGTTGCTGGGAGTGGGAGTGCTGTTGCTGGGAGTGGGAGTGCTGTTGATGGGAGTGGGAGTGCTGGTGCTGGGAGTGGGAGTGCTGGTGCTGGGAGTGGGAGTGCTGGTGCTGGGAGTGGGAGTGCTGGTGCTGGGAGTGCTGGTGCTAGGAGTGTGAGTGCTGGTGCTAGGAGTGTGAGTGCTGGTGCTAGGAGTGGGAGTGCTGGTGCTAGGAGTGTGAGTGCTGGTGCTAGGAGTGGGAGTGCTGGTGCTAGGAGTGGGAGTGCTGGTGCTGGGAGTGCTGCTGGTGGCGCAGTTGCTGATGGGGTGGATGGTGGTGGCGTGCTTGCTGGTGGCCAGCTTTTGGAGGCTCTTCCATTGGAAGAAGGAGAGTCCAGTCAGCACCAGCCAAGCTCTGACCCTAAACCTGCTCGGAAGAAACGTGTGGAGAAGCCACGTAATCCTCGCTTCAATGACCAGGAAAATAGAGCTCTTGTCACTGGCATTCTGGAGCACTATGACAGTATATATGGACATTTACTAGGTAAGTGTACCTTTACATTTATTAATCAAATACATGTGATCCTAGGTCATCTGAGTTTTGTTCATATGCAAATATGGGTTCACAATATCTTTCTATGTTAATTAGTCTGGAAACACAGCTTTTTATCATGCGTTACAAGGACAACTAAACACAGGCGGTCAATTTGCCATAACTGCATACAATATGAATGCAACCTTGCTTACATGTATAGGTTTAGTAGTGAATGCTCATGTGCTTCACATATTACACCTAAAACAGCATGTTTGCTATCTCTTGGAACAGCTAGCAGTGTAGGAAACTGGTGCTTGTATTATTATTAATTAACCTCATATATTTTATATGTTTTTCAAGGGCGGACAAGTTCAGCAAGCAGAAAAGAAATGTGGGACACAATAGTCATTGGTGTCAATGCGTGTGGGAATCATGTGAGGGACAAGCGGAATTGTCACAAGAGATTTGATGATATTAGGTCCAACTTGAAAAAGAAAATACAACACCAACACGTGCATGCTACTGGCACTGGAGGTGGGCCGACACCACGTCTCATATTAAGTCCATTGGAGGAGCTGCTTCGGGCAAAATTACTTCCCGTCCTCGTGGAAGGCTTACCTGGTGACCGGGATATTGGAATTTATCCCTCACAATTTCCACCAGGTGAGAAATATTAATGTACTAGGCGTGTCGTTGCTTACAGTTATTTTGCATATTTACACTGCTTTTTATACTGTCTTCACAATATAAGCATACCTGCATCTATATATGTATATGTCAGATTCTGTATATATATATATCTCAAAATAGACATATATGTTGTAGTCCTACTAAAAGCAGTAACTAATATAGCACGTGCCATTGCGTGCTCATTTACATGTGAATTCCCAAAATGCATTGCTGCAGTGGAATCAATTGATGGTGGGCGAAGATGGGGAACAACAGGGTAGTACACATGTGTAACACATGTTAATGAGAAATTATTACTAGCTACAGGTACAGAACATAAATATGTATAATATTTTTGTGTATTTTATTTATTTTACTCCGACAAACATGACATTACTGCCTATTTTAAGCATGCATCAAATATATTGCATGCAACGGCCTACAAACATCACTTGCACTAACACATCTATAGTTGTTAATGAAAAGGTCCATTTTTGATTTAAGTCATATACAGACAGCATAATGAGGCACACGTATCATATGTTATGTCATTGTTTTCATAACTTAAAAACTGCACACGACTATTTAGCTCATCTACCATTGTGTTAAAGCAGCTGCAATTAATATCTCATCACAGCATACACTTCAACAGAGGGGGTGGGGTTCAGCACACACACTAATTACAGCCTCATTTTAGGGTCAACTTAGTTCACACCATTTTCACCTGTTTCAAGTAATTGAAAGGTGTGGCTGATTAGGCTTTTTGGGGAAGGGAATACCGTTCTTACAACCTGACTAGCACAACTGAAGTTAATCACACTCATTTGAAAGCTTCACTTTAGCTACTAAATGCCCCAACAACTCATTACTTATCAAAGCGTACGTCCCACATTAGTTCACTCATATCTATAGTTGAACTACTATCAACGACACATTATCACACACTGCATGTCTTGTCTTGTTGAGTCACAGCCACATTCAGGTGTGCCACATCTTATATTAATGTACCACACATATCCTCTACCAAAAACAACACTTTTTGCAATATGACCACCTTCATGATAACCATTGTGAATGGTCATCTCATGATAGTTATGTACATTATGATACTGATATCACTACACAACATATGATTTTTATGTACAAATGTAATGTATTTTTCCTCACGCATTACTGCAGAACCATAGTATGTTGTATGTTAGGGAACTCAAAACTTCTAAGTACACAGGCATGTACATTGTTATTACAACTATTTATGTTCACTTTCACACATACATTTTGGGTAAAGGAACTGATGCTGTTAGGTACTCATAAATACAGAACATACAATAACTGTTTGTTCAATATTTACACATGTAATTGTAAAACTAATGTTATTGTTAAATATAGTTGCCCCTGGAGGACATGTGTCACCTGAGACGGAACAAGTGTCTTCACCTGGGTCAGCCAGCTCAACACACCTAGAAGGTGAGTGTATCAGTTGGTGGCCATATAATATGTGCTCTTCTATATGTTATGTTGTCATGTTCATTATTTGTTTTGCACATCTTCTTTAAATAGGATTACTTAGTGTATGTGAAAATGAAGTGTAAGGCAACATGTATTGTGTTACTGATGTTAACTATCATGTAGGAGTTGTGAGTTTAGAGCAAGTTTTCATTCATTCATATTTCATACTGAGTCCAAACATTATTCTTAAGTCAAGGTAGTTTTTAATGTGAGGTTATAAAACGTATGGAAACATGTTAGTTGTTACTTATGACACAGTAGAATTACATAGTAACACAGCAGAGATTAACATGCCATTTAATAATGTGTACATTTATTTGTAGAACATGATGAAGAGGATTATGATGATGATGATGATGCCGCCGCCGCCATAGACACACAAATACAAGCAAGTGACCATGAAGACGTTCCAATTGAAACTGTTTTACCGCCAAATCGTCCAGCAAATACGACATACGATGCAATTGTAGCTTCTGAGGGAAAAATTGTGGAAGCAGAAAATCGTCGCCATTCTGACCTGATGACAGTGCTGGAAAGGATGATTGCACTGCAGGAAGAAACAGTTTCACAATTGGCACATCTCCACAGAGTCTTCATTGAAGTGCCGAAACAGTTGCAAAAAATCAACACCTCATTCGAAGCATTAGTTGTTCAGCAAACACAAGCTAATTACTTGAGAATGACGAATGTACCACAATTCAACTTGAACAGCTCACAGGCAGGATCTGTTCATGCTGGTCAGTTTTCACCACATGCTTCTGATCTTCATTCACCAGGTCCGAATGTTACCGGTCAAGTAGCAGACATTGCTGTGCAGGTTCCTGATGACATACTACCGCTGCCATCTGTACAAAATCAGCAGCTGACACCTACAAAGGAGCCCACAAAAACAAAACACAAGCAGTTACTACTGACCAGTTTTTGGTCAAAAACAACAAAAGACACACATGAAACAGACCAACCATCACTTGTGCAGTGTCTACCAACTTGCTCACATGTGTCAGTAGGCACAAGCCCTGTCGGTGAGTCACTGGCCACAAGCCCTGTAGGTGAATCACTGCCCAAAAGCCCTGTAGGTGAATCACTGCCCAAAAGCCCTGTAGGTGAATCACTGCCCAAAAGCCCTGTAGGTGAATCACTGCCCAAAAGCCCTGTAGGTGAATCACTGCCCAAAAGCCCTGTAGGTGAATCACTGCCCAAAAGCCCTGTAGGTGAATCACTGCCCAAAAGCCCTGTAGGTGAATCACTGCCCAAAAGCCCTGTAGGTGAGTCACTGGCCACAAGCCCTGCCCGAGAAGTGCCAGAGGCCACTCAAAGTGGCTCTGTTGTGGCTAAAGTTGGTGGCAAACGAAAAAGGAAAATTCAAGAGACAACAAGCAGGCCTGTTACTCGGTCTCAAAAGGAACAAAAAAAATAAATGTTCTAATTCACAAAATATGTCTTTGGCCTTGTTTTGTTGACTTCAGATTATCTAATTAATATTGTATGTATGCTGAAGAGTGTGTTGTTTCCAAACTTTCAAATATGTTCTTGTACACGTGAAGTTTTGGAAATGTTAACACTCCTAATTAATGAATAGTGTTCTAAATATTTATGTTTTAATCGTCTGTTCAGTAATGGTCCACCAGGAGCCAGTTGCTAAGTTTAGAGAAGCTGCCATTGACTTTGCAGCAAAACATTGCATTTGGGTGTGTTACTTGATGTAATCATTGCATGTGCATATTATTCACATGCAATTATAAAAGCACCTATTTAACTGCAAACATCTTTCTTGTACGTGTACAGCAGGATTTTGTGTTAAATATTACTTACCTTTGCTGGCCATTGTAATGTTGTCCTTTAATCATTTATGTGTTCTTGTTTCAAGAACATCTCTGAATTTATACTAATATATATGTAGTATGTATGCATATATGCACACACACACACACACACACTGTGTGTGTGTGTGTGTGTGTGTGTGTGTGTGTGTGTGTGTGTGTGTGTGTGTGTGTGTGTGTGTGTGTGTGTGTGTGTGTGTGTGTGTGTGTGTGTGTGTGTGTGTGTGTGTGTGTGTGTGTGTGTGTGTGTGTATGTATATATAGTACTATCTAAACTGGTATAGATGTATTTACAAAAAACATACACTTCATGCTTCCTTGTGAAAACACAGTATTTAAATAATACAGGCCTAATGTTTGAGAACTATACTAAGTGTGAGCCTCTAACATTATTGGGCGCAAACAAATGTTTATTACTTAATTCACTCATGTTTATCACCATTTAAATAGGTTTCATACAAGGCCTACTTACTGCCATCAATATGTTGTGTGTACTCCAGCAATATTTAAAAAAAAAAAAAAAATTTTTTATATATATATATATATATATATATATATATATATATATATATATACATACATATACACATACACATACACATACACATACACATACACACACATAATATACATATAGTACAATATACACTTTATATATATATATATATTTATGAGAGAGATATATTTATATATATATAGATACACACGTATTTAAACTCATGCAGACAGGGAGTTAACCAGACTTTCAAATACACACAGAAATGTATGTGGGAAAAAAACATTTCATTTTGCAGGTGTGTGTATTTACTGATATGGCTGTCTAAGCACTATTTTCACACAGTGCTCTTTGTTATTTTGCAAGAAAACTCAATGTTACTGAATGAAAAGTGTAGTAATGTTTTCAGAAACGAGATAAAAAAAGGATACATGTTTGTCCCACATGCGGCTATCACAAACCACAAATGTTCAAGCAATTAAAACTACAAATCCAATTGGCGTTTGAAATAAGGAGTTACAGTTTATACTTTTGTTGACCTTGAAAAGGAAACACAGCAATTTGTTAGCCATTGAGCAGTTTCATTTTGATGAGCAAAGAACAGATACCTGCACACATCTTTTGTGCTAATCTGCAATGGCTGATGAATTCGTGAAAATTATGAATCCGAATTTAGGGTATAAATACATGGTGTCAGAAGCTATTTTGAGAACTTGCGGACACCAAGCAAGCACACGCCAAATCTATGATTTGATTCGAGCAAAATATCCTTATTACCAAGACCGTCGGCATGCGCGCAATTTTAATTCCTCAATAAGATTCACTTTATCAACTAATGACTTTTTTGAACGTGTGCAGGATAAGCTAGAACACAACTATGGTTTCTGGAAGATTGCCAAAGAAAAACATTTCACCGTGAAAGAAGGCACATATATTGTGGTTAAAGGCATATTTATTCATAATGCCAATAGCAATGGATCCGCTACTACTGTTCCGTGTGAATCGATACCTGCTGCAATATCTGCACCCTCCATTCCTGAAACCCACATTCTACAAGAACATAACTACTATAATTATGTACCAAGCCTTTCAGCTGATAATGCATTGGAATGGGTACCCGAAGAAATGAACCTACCTCCCGACCAATTGTTTGAAGAAAGCAGTGGCGATTCCTATGAGCGCTTCATGGAGGAGATGTGTGTCATACTGGATTCAGCGGGTGGGTCAAGCGTGGATGAAAAAGCCTTGCATTTCTGGAGCGACCAGTTGCAGCCAGACGAAGAGTTAATTCTAGAAGAATGGTAAATATAACAACCGTTATGAGTTGACTCTGCATTTAAATTTTTTTTTTTTTCTAACCACCATTTTCCCTTTCAATGCGTGGATACAGCGTAACATTGCAGACTGCATAACATGTAGCGATCACAAACAAATTGTTTCCGAATACAATATAGTAGAACCTGAAAGAGTAGTACACATTGCTGACGGAATAAATATACGTACTTTCCTATCACTTTAAACATATTAGCAACATTTTACCATAACTCTAACACATACCTGTTTTGTTATCATGCTACATCTACAACATTTAAAAGCGGGTCCACCACGTATGACGTGGGACCCTTGTCATGGCCCAAGGCGTCCTTAAAAAGGATTACGGATGTAAGTCCCGCCCCCAAGCGACGTGCGCGCCTCAAAGCCTATTGGCTGTCATGTTTTGTTATAGTAACGGTAACTGCAGTGTGTCATGTGTGCGGCTCAGTGTTTGTAGGCGTCAACTGGGCGTTAGCCGAATGTTAATTGAGTGGGAGGAGTGTTAGCGTGAGTTTCACGCTGGTTTAACATGACGTCACACGTATTGCATTTGCGCATTGTGTTATCGGCCGTCCTTTCTGTCCAAACACGTCTGTTTAAAAAGAATACAGATGTACTCGTTTAGAACGAATGTAGTTTCGTATTCATTGTATTTGAAATAAAGATTTTATGTTTAATGATATTTTCAAGATGTATTGAACGCACAACGTACGCTTTGTTTTGCGCATGCGCAAACAGTTAGTGCAGCCAAGCGTGAAGTGCGTGCGCACACTAAGATGTGCGCGCACATTTTTCAGTATACAGGCAACGTTCACATCATATACATAGTTATGCCTGCTACAAATTTAAAGAAACATTACATACTGATGTACACTTGTAGTTCTAACATATAAGTGAGTGACGTGTGTTTGTACACAATCATATAGAGCTGTGTAACGCGTTGTCACGGATACATATATAGTAAGGTGCCATGTTTGACCATCATGTGTTTGCTGTATTTCAGAGATGTCGGGGAAGATACAATCAGATCAATGTATGATTTCTGAAGAGTCTACCTTTATATGAGATGATTGTGAGGAGGAGCCACCGACTACTATACTACATATGGAACTAATTTTATATTGCTTGCAGCGCTTATTAACAAACAATTTAAAATGTGATACCCTTATGCCTATATTGCATAAGCACTTAATTAACATAATGATGTTGCAAAATAGTGCCTCATGAATTTTTATTGAGTGTTCTTTAATGACTACTATCATTTTATGGCATGGTGTGTTTTATATACACTGGCGACACACTTTATTCGAGCACGGCTAGTCCCGCGAATTCGGGTATACTCGGGTGTATTCAGGTTTCTGATATTTTTCAGCCAGAGTGCATTGCGTTATTTTCCGGCAGGAATTTAAGCTTTTTATTCCGGCTGGTTACAATACTGCAATGCCGTCAAAATACACATGGTGGCGCTTGCGAGCTATTCTCTGTGAAGCCGTCCCCTATAATGAATTGTAATGCAGTATACAGTATATATATATATACTGTACAGTACTGTATAACAACAACCCCTGTAAGCCCTAACATACAGTACTGTACAGTACTGTACTGTACTGTATATGCACATACATAAATGATACTACTGTATGGGCGGCGGGGGCGAGATGTGTTTGCAGCAGAGAGAGATCCGCTGCTCTCTCTCTGCGCAAACATCCACACATTAAAAATTATTTGAAATACATTTTTATTGATAGTGTAGATGTGCAGGGGGTCTCCGGAGCTGAACCGCGTTGGTTTTAGGTCTGGGGACCCCGTGCCCCCCGAGATACAGGCCCCTTTAGGGGGTGCCGGTATCCAGCTCTGCGTTAAAAGCCCCGATCACGTGACCGCGGCCTGTAAACCAAGCAGAGCAGAGGGATACCGGCACCCCCTAAAGGGGCCTGTATCTCGGGGGGCACGGGGTCCCCAGACCTGAAACCTGTGCGCTTCTGCTCTGGAGACCCTCTGCACATGTACACTATCAATAAAACACATACAATATACAGTATAAATAAACACTCGTTCTTTACCTTAGCGTCTATGCGCTATGGTAAAGAAGCATTATTTTAATAATATTGTAAAGTGAGCAGGGGGTTCCCTGAGCCAGAAATTAATGATTAATGCTCAGGGAACCCCCCCCCCCCTGCTCCTGATCAATATTATTAAAAATACGGAAAATGCTGCGTCATTACCATAGCGGATAGCCGCTAAGGCAATGAAGGGGTTAACCCACCGTGCCCGCTTTATTGTGTGTAGTGGGGATGGGTGAGGGGGGTATTTGGCCCTTGGTGTGAGTTTAGGACTTGCGGGAGGGGGGGGGGGGTTGCGGGTGCACTTAACCCCTTCACGATCGTAGCAGTTAATACCGCTACGGTCATGAAGGGGTTAAGCCCTCCCGCTACCCCACCCCCCCCCCCCCGCAAGCCCTCCCCAACCATCGTTGGGGCGAATACCCCATTCACCCACCCTCCCGCTACCCACAATAAAAAAATACACACATACAGCAGCCGCCAAAAAATAAATAAATAAATGACAATAAATACATTTGAAATACATTTTTATTGATAGTGTAGATGTGCAGGGGGTCTCCGGAGCTGAACCGCGTTGGTTTTAGGTCTGGGGACCCCGTGCCCCCCGAGATACAGGCCCCTTTAGGGGGTGCCGGTAGCCCTCTGCTTGGTTTAAAGGTCCGATCACGTGATCGCGGCCTGTAAACCAAGCAGAGCAGAGGGATACCGGCACCCCCTAAAGGGGCCTGTATCTCGGGGGGCACGGGGTCCCCAGACCTGAAACCTGTGCGCTTCTGCTCTGGAGACCCTCTGCACATGTACAGTATCAATAAAACACATACAATATACAGTATAAATAAACACTCGTTCTTTACCTTAGCGTCTATGCGCTATGGTAAAGAAGCATTATTTTAATAATATTGTAAAGTGAGCAGGGGGTTCCCTGAGCCAGAAATTAATGATTAATGCTCAGGGAACCCCCCCCCCCCCCCTGCTCCTGATCAATATTATTAAAAATACGGAAAATGCTGCGTCATTACCATAGCGGATAGCCGCTAAGGCAATGAAGGGGTTAACCCACCGTGCCCGCTTTATTGTGTGTAGTGGGGATGGGTGAGGGGGGTATTTGGCCCTTGGTGTGAGTTTAGGACTTGCGGGAGGGGGGGGGGGTTGCGGGTGCACTTAACCCCTTCACGATCGTAGCAGTTAATACCGCTACGGTCATGAAGGGGTTAAGCCCTCCCGCTAAACCCCTCCCCCCCCCCCCCCGCAAGCCCTCCCCAACCATCGTTGGGGCGAATACCCCATTCACCCACCCTCCCGCTACCCACAATAAAAAAATACACACACACAGCAGCCGCCAAAAAATAAATAAATAAATGACAATAAATACATTTGAAATACATTTTTATTGATAGTGTAGATGTGCAGGGGGTCTCCGGAGCTGAACCGCGTTGGTTTTAGGTCTGGGGACCCCGTGCCCCCCGAGATACAGGCCCCTTTAGGGGGTGCCGGTAGCCCTCTGCTTGGTTTAAAGGTCCGATCACGTGATCGCGGCCTGTAAACCAAGCAGAGCAGAGGGATACCGGCACCCCCTAAAGGGGCCTGTATTTCGGGGGGCACGGGGTCCCCAGACCTGAAACCTGTGCGCTTCTGCTCTGGAGACCCTCTGCACATGTACACTATCAATAAAAATGTATTTCAAATGTATTTATTGTCATTTATTTATTTATTTACTGTATTTATATTTATTTATTCATTGTGCTGCTGCTGCAAGTCGTAAACTCACACCAAGGGCCAAACACCCCCCTCACCCCCAATAAAAAAAATTCACGCACAGCAGCCCCACAATTAATAAATAAATCTAAATAAATAAATAAAATCTATGTAAAACCCCCTCCCCTATTCTCGCTTTTAAAACGCCCTGCCTTCTCTCTAATCTATGTAAAAAACCCTCCCCCTATCCCCCTATTGTGTGTGCGTTAAGCTTCCCTGCAAGTTATGTAAAAAAACCTCCCCCTATTGTGTGTGTGTTTAAATCTGTCTGGCCTGTGTTTCTGAGTGCTGAGTGCTCTGCGTTTAAAGGTCCCGATCACGTGATCGCGGCCTGTAAACCAAGCAGAGCAGAGGGATACCGGCACCCCCTAAAGGGGCCTGTATCTCGGGGGGCACGGGGTCCCCAGACCTGAAACCTGTGCGCTTCAGCTCCGGAGACCCCCTGCACATGTACACTATCAATAAAAATGTATTTCAAATGTATTTATTGTCATTTATTTATTTATTTATTTATTTATATTTATTTATTCATTGTGCTGCTGCTGCAAGTCGTAAACTCACACCAAGGGCCAAACACCCCCCTCATCCCCAATAAAAAAAATTCACGCACAGCAGCCCCACAATTAATAAATAAATCTAAATAAATAAATAAAATCTATGTAAAACCCCCTCCCCTATTCTCGCTTTTAAAACGCCCTGCCTTCTCTCTAATCTATGTAAAAAACCCTCCCCCTATCCCCCTATTGTGTGTGTGCGTTAAGCTTCCCTGCAAGCTATGTAAAAAAACCTCCCCCTATTGTGTGTGTGTTTAAATCTGTCTGGCCTGTGTTTCTGAGTGCTGAGTGCTCTGCGTTTAAAGGTCCCGATCACATGATCGCGGCCTGTAAACCAAGCAGAGCAGAGGGATACCGGCACCCCCTAAAGGGGCCTGTATCTCGGGGGGCACGGGGTCCCCAGACCTGAAACCTGTGCGCTTCTGCTCCGGAGACCCTCTGCACATGTACACTATCAATAAAAATGTATTTCAAATGTATTTATTTTTCATTTATTTATTTATTTATTTATATTTATTTATTAATTGTGCTGCTGCTGCAAGTCGTAAACTCACACCAAGGGCCAAACACCCCCCTCACCCCCAATAAAAAAAATTGACGCACAGCAGCCCCACAATTAATAAATAAATCTAAATAAATAAATAAAGACATGAAGAGAAATAAATATATACTGTACAGTATATACTTTGTATATATATATACACTGTATATATATATATATATATATATATATATATATATATATATATATACAGTATACATATATACACTGTGTATATATATATATATATATATATTATACAGTTATATATATATATATATATATATATATATATATATATATATATATATATATACATACTGTATGTGAGTGAAAAGAGAAAAAAGTAACCCGTATGGGAGCACTCAGGTATGCAATTGATATATTTGTTTATTTATTTGACACAGTGCAAAAAGGGATGAATAAACAGTACAGTACATGATTTAAAAACACTTAAAAAAGAGGCATGGACCCTTAAACACTAATGAACAGCACTAGGGAACGACACACACTGTCAACCCTAAACATGAAAAGGATAGTGACTCAAAAAACACTAGGGAGAATCAAAGTGAATCACAATAGGTTACTGGGTTTAAAGGCACCTACAGTATACAACGCTAAGGATAATGCACACTACACACCAAAAGGTAGACTTGTCAAAGTATAAATGACAGTCTCAAAGCATCACACATCTGCATTAGCATACAGTAATATAACCAATGCCTAAAGCACAAATCATGTGTAGGAAAGGTGGTAAGGTGGAATGAAATCCCTAGATGTGTAGAGCAATGAAGTTAATGAATAGCATACTGTACAGTATAAAACATAACATTACAATCCACACAGTACATTGCATTTACAGTACATTGTATACTGTAAATGATGCATAGCATTAAATCTATGCACCATATACAGTACTGTACATTCTGCAAATGAATGTTAACAATATAATTGCAAGCTACTCTACCAGTAAATACTGTACAAACACTTCCAAACAAGTCAACTTAACTACAGTATTTTAACCAAGCAAGTAAACCAAAATCAATATATACTGTAAGTAACAACCAGAAAAGACAATTTAAAAACAAACTAACCCTTACAATACCAAGGATTACATCTATCTAATTGTAAAAAACCTTATACATTATACACAGCAGCATTGTTTAAAAACCCCTTCCCCCCTAATGTTTGTGTTAAGCAGATTACACTGAAGGGAGAGAGATATAAAGGCCTAAAGCCCCTTCCCCCCTAATGTTTCTGTTAAGCAGATTACACTGAAGGGAGAGAGATATAAAGGCCTAAAGCCCCTTCCCCCCTAATGTTTCTGTTAAGCAGATTACACTGAAGGGAGAGAGATATAAAGGCCTAAAGCCTTACCTGCATTGGTAAACCCTCCCTGCATTGGTAAACCCTCCCTGCATTGATGTCGTGTAGTGTACAGTATGTAAATGTGGGGAGGAGGGGGGCCCAATGTGCATAATGTACTGTGAGGTCTAACCACCCTCACCCCCTACCCACATACTGTACCGTTACCCCCCCCCCCCATCCTGGCCATGGCCCCTCACGCACAGCAGCTCCACAATTAATAAATAAATATAAATAAATACATGAAGAGAAATAAATATATACTTTATATATAAATGTGAGTTTATAAATAAAATAAAGAATATTATTTCTAGGGGCCCTAGAACAGAAGTTCCCACGCCAATTTCGCGCTCATTGCTCTTTTTTTGCTCTTTTTTTACAATGTTGCTGGTCTTGCGGCTTTGCAGTATGCAAGCAAAAAGCGCAGTGTATGAAGTCTGGGTGAGCGCTTTCCACATTTGATGCCTACGGCACCTTCCCATTTCTACACACTTCAATACCTGCACAGTTGGTAGCGCTTTCCATCCCAGCTACCATTCTGGATATTCACCTCTCACAGGCCATTCTTGCCCGAGTCTGTCCTATCAGACAGGGGCATTAACCTGTATCCACACCACCTGGACAATTTCTCTCTGTCAGAGACTTGTGCTATTTATTTTATATATTTTTGTGTAATTATTCATGCAAATTTATGCTCATTTCATATGTGGTTTTCAACATAAAGTGGCTGCTGGGCCTGATCCTAACTCATACAGTATACAGTAGCGCTTCCCTGTTTGTTTGTTTATTGCAAGCAAAAAGCAGTTTGTAGTACTGAGTGTGAGATAAATTACTGTATTTATCAGTGTTGATCAAAGAGAGTTGATCAGAAGGATTCCCCTTATATACAGTACGTAGAATTAATAAAATTGTATTATTTTCCGATATCCGCAGTGATTCTGGTCAACCTGACAGATTTTTAGTAATACAGTATACTGTACTGCAAGACCATGTGTTGTCTACCTTTTACTACAGTATACTGTACTGTATGAATGACAATAGAGTGCTGTATACTTTATAAGGGGAATCCTTCTGATCAACTCTCTTTGATCAATACTGATAAATACAGTATCATATTTATACCCCTTTAGCACCTGTCGTTCCATCCTATGCACCCATTTACTGTACAATGGTGATTGCGGTCGTATTCACGTACTTTATGTGAGATAAATTAACCAGTTCTTTTATTGCTGAAGTCGCCACAAAATACTTTTATTTACAAATACAGTACAATACAATGGTGAAACTTTTCAAGTTAACAGCAATTCAAAACATCAACACACAATAATACATACTTTACAGTACTGTACAGTATACTGTACTAGTATATTTGGGCCTTGTCTTTGGGGGTTTATTCATGCAATTATTAGGGTGACCTGGCGTTGGAAATACTGACACAGTACAATCCTACAGCTACACCACCCACCCCCTCCCTTAGAGTTTTTAATCCCTCCCTGGCCAAGCATCAATCGTCTGGCTAATCCAATCCAAGCCATTGTTTTGTTAATCTGGCCCTGGGCTGTTCAGAACAGCCACTGCTTCTAAATTACTGAAAATATACAGGATAAATATACAGTGATGTGAAATAATCCTTTCTGTGTGTCTGAGAGTGTTGAAAGTCACCAGGTCCTCATCTAGTAGAGTACATTCTCGAATACCTTTAGAATAAAAATACAGTATATATAAATATACAGTATAAATATTGCACAGTATACTGTAATGTTAAATAACCCATCCTGTTCTTTTTCCCTTCATACTGTAACAGTATCCTCATTGTGTCTGCGGTACAGTAGTTCATTGAGAGAGGAGAGGTTTTGTGTACATCATTACTGCTGTTTATATACTGTACATTTGACTGCACAAGCAGATTTGACGAACACAAGGCCCCCCCTCCCCTCTGGTGCACCCTTTTTCCTGGAACGACAAGAAAACAAAAACTTTGTTCAGTTACTGTACTGTACTGTATGTGCGTACTGTATTATGGTAGACCTACTGTACTGTAGGTGGCTGGTGCAGCTTTCTCTGGAAAGAAAAAATGGAGCAGTTAGTAGGCAGTTACTGTAGTATGTCAAACTAGTCTACTGTACTGTATACTGGAACTACTGTAAACTCTGACTATTGGGAAAGCTAAAATCTGTGCCATACTTACCTGTATCATAGTGTACCTACTGTACAATACTACAGCACTGTACTACTTTCCTGATGCTTGTCCATTGCGCGCGATGACAATGGGCAACACAGTGGCAATATGGTTTATATATTTATTGCATCGTTCAACGGTGAGTACATCGTTCCAAAAACTCATTATGGCTGTATACAACTCGTCCTTCTTGGAGGGTTTCGCCACTTTACGGATGTGGTCCTTCAGCTGATGCCAGACCATTTCGATCGGATTGAAGTCTGGCGATCTGTGATTGGAAAGAAAGGACAATTAGTTTAAGAGATACAGTACACAGTAAAAACAGTGGGGAACATATACAATAAATGGGACACGGTCTACTACACTTACTCCGCTGGCGTCTTCACCCAGTTGATGCCGCGCTCAAGGATATGCGCCGTCGACGCGGTGTGCTTGGGATCATTGTCCTGGTAAAAGCGATGACCATTGGGAAAGTCTTGTGTGATGTATCGCACTATCACGGGCACAATGTTGTCTTGGAAGAAATCTTTATTCATGATTCCTATAGCAAGAAAAGAAAAGTGCTCAATAGTACAGTACAGTGCATACGGTAAGGCAACACTAGTCAAGTACAGTGCATTAGGCGGCATTATATTTGAGAAATTGTACCTTCAAAGACGACAATGCATCCCGGTCCACGCCTAGAGATGGCACCCCACACATGCAGCTTCACAGGGTGTTTTGGCCGTGGCTTCAAAGTTATGCGGCCTTTTTTGTGGAACGCAAATCTTGCAAATCTCTCCAGCGACACAGTAGACTCATCAGTGAAGATGCAATCCTGGAAAGTCTCACCGCTGTCGATCCATGCCTGGGCCTGGAGCACTCTTTTGATTTTGTTTGCGTCCCGTATCATGGGGTACGCTCTGTAATGACAATGAATAAAAAATGTTAGCGTCACAGCGCAGTACAGTTTGCAAAACAACATTTTTACTTTACAGTACAGTACCTCCTGTACTGTCCACTACTAACCTCACACGTCCATATTTCCATCCAATTCTGCGTCTCATCTTCTTTATGCTGCTCTCGGATACAGTCAGATTGTGGTTTTCCTGAAGAGTGTTTTTAACCCTTAATGCGCTCCTCTCATCATTCTCCTCACTTATTCTGTCCACCAGAAGAGTAGTCTCCCTACAATGCAAAGAAATTATATTGTGTTATTAATATGCAGCAATATAAAATGTATATTGTATACTGTACATGTAATGTTGTAATATACAGTAAATATAAATATACAAAAAATGTATACTGCTGTACTATAAATATAAATAGACAAAATATACAGTATACAGTACTGTTGTAATATAATAAATATACTATATAAATACGGTATACTGTTGTTATATCATAATAAATACACATCATATACTGTATATTCCGTTGTAAGATGAATTGCAATATACCAAAAGTGTATACTGCTGCACAAAAAATATAAATTGACCACACATACAGTACACTACAGTATATACTGTTGTAATATAATAAATATACTATATAAATACGGTATACTGTTGTTATATCATAATAAATACACATCATATACTGTATATTCCGTTGTAAGATGAATTGCAATATACCAAAAGTGTATACTGCTGCACAAAAAATATAAATTGACCACACATACAGTACACTACAGTATATACTGTTGTAATATAATAAATATACTATATAAATACGGTATACTGTTGTTATATCATAATAAATACACATCATATACTGTATATTCCGTTGTAAGATGAATTGCAATATACCAAAAGTGTATACTGCTGCACAAAAAATATAAATTGACCACACATACAGTACACTACAGTATATACTGTTGTAATATAATAAATATACTATATAAATACGGTATACTGTAGATGTACACTACAGTTTTCTATATTTTTTTTTGGTTAAGTTTTATAAATACAGTATACAGTACTTACGCATTTGTTACCCTTGGTGCCTTTTTGCGGTCTCTGTTTTTTCCTTGTGCATGATAGCACACAGTGCTTGATGGCACAACGAGGCCAGAAGCAGTTAACCAGCGCTGGATATCTGCAATTCGTTGTCCGCTCGTGTACATCTCCTTCATTCTCATGCTGAGATCCTTTGAAATCTTCTTAACAGGCATTGCTGCGAGTAGAAAGAAATACAAACACAAGAATGTGTATTCGATGTTTAGTCGATGTGTATTCAATGTGCAGTGAATCCACAAAATGGATGGTGTATTTATATGTTAATGACTCACATAACAGACCACCCACTTTCAACACCTGTACCTGGCCACCATGCATAAAAGGTTGTACACGTTGCATAGCCCACCACTTGCTGATCTTTATCTGAGCCATTGTCCAGATACTGCATTGTGTCTCCCGCTTACATGGAGCAGCCCCGGTTCTATGGACGAAAGAATCATCTCACCTCTGCTGTGCCTGCCACACTGAAAAAGAGAAAGGCAGTTACCGTTCCCAAGCCAAAGGCAAAGCGACAGGCTAAGGCCAACAAAGAAAACCTTCTGCTGACCCCAAAGGCTAAGGCTTTTAAAACACGTCAGCCTTATTATGTGAAGAAGAAATACGGTACTGTGCTCGGTACGCAAGACGCATGGCAGCCAACTCACCGAATCCGCAGACCACTTGCTCCCATATGCTTCGACGACTCTGCTGTAGCTGTCCCGGAAATCTTCAGCCCGGCTTCTCCACCCCCATCTTCTCCGGTTCCATCTGAAGATGCTGCTGCCTCTGAAATCAACGGGTCACTGTCTCCTTTGCTCTTGGACGACTCTGCTTCTCTCCCGGAAATCCAGCGGTCACCTTCTCCATCCCTCTTCCACCACGCTGCAGCTTCTCCTGTACCGGGCATCCCCAGGTCACCTCTTCCACTCTCCATCGATGCCGCTTCTCTCCAGTGAACCCCCATCTCATCCTCCGTTGCACCCATCCCCCCAGATCTCCAGATGCCATGCACAAGCAGCTCGTTGGACCGGATCCTGAATGGGCTAAGTGTGGATCTCCCCGGGAATTCTAGTGTGCTGGCAAAGCTAGATCTGCTTCTGGAGTCGGTGCTACATATGGAGCAACGGCTGGATCAACGGATGCTACATATGGAGCAACGTATGGATCAACGGATGGACAAGATAGAGGCAGACATAGCGGGCATACATTATTTGCTCGGTGTTAATGCCCCTGTTTCCCCGACGCTGGAGCAGGGGGGTGACATGGATGTGATGCATGGTACCTTCGACCCCCTTCCATCACCAAGCACACCCCCTCCACCAGAAGATACAGTGTACTATGCTATTGAGGAGGACATGACAACCCCATCTAGACCACGCCAGGAGACAACCCGGCGACCACTACCGGAGGAAAGCTTCCTCCCAGACACCCTACCATTGCCCATCGCCTCAAGTACACCCGCTCCCAAAAGACTTCCTACACCCGCTCGCATACAAACAGTGCCCGACATCTCCCTGTGCGATCTGACACCGGCGCTGAGGGAGAAGTATAGGGTGAGGAGTGCTGGTATACCACACAAGTATGCCTTGATCATATTTAAACACCATGTTCCCTACACATTGTACTGCGAGTGGGTGTTCAAAGTGAACTATGATGGGAATCGCCAAAAAAATGCCCTTCCTGCCAATTTAAGGAAAAAGATTGTGGAAGAAATGCAGCGCTATTACCCTGTTACAGATCCTGTAATGAGAGGCGTTAGAGACTGCATTAATGGCGTTTTGCGCCATGCAAGGCATCGGCCATGGCTGGAAAATGGGGAGGACTTTCAGTGAGACCATACTGTAATGTTGTGCTGTACTGTACAGTACATGTTTTACCCTATAGTACCTGCTGTACTTAAACAAAGGATACTGTATGTTGTTGTGTGTTGCACGGTTTTTGTACTGTATTTGTAAATAAAAGTTTTTGGTGGCGACTTCAGCAATAAAAGAACTGGTTACTTTATCTCACACACAGTACTACAAACTGCTTTTTGCTGCCAGACTGCAAACCCGCAAGACCAGCAACATTGTAACAAAAGAGCAATGAGCGCGCAATTGGCGTGGGAACTTCTGTTCTAAGGCCCCTATAAATAATATTCTTTATTTTATTTATAAACTCACATTTATAAACCCCGTCACCCACCCCCGCTAAACACAATAAAAAATAATCACACACAGCATCCCCGCAATAAATAAATAAATAAATAAATACAAATAAATACATTTGAAATACATTTTTATTGATAGTGTAGATGTGCAGGGGGTCTCTGGAGCTGAACCGCACAGGTTTTAGGTCTGGGGACCCCGTGCCCCCCGAGATACAGGCCCCTTTAGGGGGTGCCGGTAGCCCTCTGCTTGGTTTAAAGGTCCGATCACGTGATCGCGGCCTGTAAACCAAGCAGAGCAGAGGGATACCGGCACCCCCTAAAGGGGCCTGTATCTCGGGGGGCACGGGGTCCCCAGACCTGAAACCTGTGCGCTTCAGCTCCGGAGAACATCTACACTGTGAATAAAACACATCATTAAAGAATCATTCTTTAGCTTAGCGGCTATGCGCTATGGTAAAGAAGCAGCATTTCTGTCTTTTTAATAATATTGTAGAGTGAGCAGGGGGTTCCCTGAGACAGAAATCTAATCTCAGGGGACCCCCTGCTCCTGCACAATATTATTAAAAGTTCAGAAACGAGGCTTCATTAGCATAGCGTATAGCCGCTAAGGTAATGAAGGGGTTAACGCATAATAACCAATAAATACATTCAATACACTACCCACTACCCATGGCAACCTCCGCTGCTGTACAGTAAAACAGAGAAAAAAAATAACACTTTCAAAGTAATGTCCCCTAACCCCTTAATCACCATAGCGGTTATTAACCGCTACAGTCATGAAGGGGTTAACCCGCCCTCACCCACCACTTGGGACGCCTACTGTACATACCCTCCCACTCTAACCCCCCACCCCGTGAGGCCTAACCACCCTCAACCCTCACCCACTAACTACCCACAAGGGAGGCCTACCCACATACCGTTGGGGAAACACCCCACCCCCACCCCAGTACCCACAATAAAAACAGTACAATCACCCACAATAAACAGCATTCTATTTATTAAATACATTACCCACCCCCTGTGCCCCCCCCCCCATAAATACAAGATTTATTCTTTTA
The DNA here is from genome assembly GCF_040206685.1 of Ascaphus truei. NCBI lineage: Eukaryota > Metazoa > Chordata > Amphibia > Anura > Ascaphidae > Ascaphus > Ascaphus truei. Next base: position 404,102,122 of record NC_134485.1, on the reverse strand, counting down.
CATTCAGGGTCCATAACGTAGCCCCACGCTAGTCCCCGGTGGGCTGGCAGGGCACCTGGACAGACCTACAGTTTACCAGCAGCATTCCACAGGTTCTGGAGGCCTGCTGGTGGATCCTGCCAGCACCATGGCGCCCAGGTGGTCTCCTTGGGTCACCGTGAGCCTCAATTGGGTCCACACGGTAGGCCCAAGGATGTCTGGGAGCCCCGGGTCAAACCCACAGGTGTCTGCGGGGCCTCGGGTGGTTCCCATGGGGGTCTGGGGAACTCACGGGTGCTCACTACGGGTCCGCGGTGCCCCCACAGAAGTGGGACCACACATCATCATCCCCGCACCTACGGCTCGGAGGTGCCCCCACAGAAGTGGGACCACACATCGTCATGCCCGCAGACTACGGGTCCGCGGTGCCCCCACAGAAGTGGGACCACACATCATCATCCCCGCATGTGTCACCCGTGGAACCACCAGCCTGCTACCCTTTAGGATACCCGAGGATTCCCCGCGGGTGGTCTCCAGAGGTCCCACGCAAAACCACGGAAGTAACCCTGAATGTAAAAAAAATAAACCTGGCCAATACATTCAATACATACACCCTCCCCCCCAACACCTACAGTACAATAATGTGCAAAATAACTATTATCCAGATATGGATAATAGATTAATTGCCCATTATTAAAAACATTAACTAGCATATACAAATAAATAAAGTACTACTGACCTCATCAATACGAAGTGTCCGACGCCAGCGCCTTCCTTCTCTTGCCCACACAAAACATAGCCAAAACCAAGCCAATACATTGCAATTACATTCAGATATCAATTAACCCCTTAAACACCTTATCGGATAATAACCGCAAAGGTAATTAAGGGGTTAAGCCACACAGGCACGATACCCACCCTTCACCCATGAATTTGTACTGTGGCTTCATCATGCAACTGTATATATATACTGTATATATATACATACAGAGAGACAGAGAGAAAGAGAGAGAGAGAGATATATACAGTATATATATATACACACGTTATATACACACCCATGATAAACCAAATATACAGTACAAATAAATGTAGAAGGGTTATCAAAACCATACTGTTCTACAACCAAACACTTCTCCATACAGACACTACATTAAAAATCAATTTCCTTTAAAAATCCTAACTGATCTCACAATCTACTGTACTGTATATGATCACAAACCAATGAAAAAAGTCACATTCCAAAATGCATAAAATCTATGCACCATACTGTATACATTCTGCAAATTAATCAACGTAAACAAAAATCAATTAGCAATCATTATTTACATCCCTAAACATTTCACACTCAATCATGAACAATGAAACCATTAACAGATTCACGCCTAGAGCAGAACAATTAAGCCTTTGAAAAAAATATAAGTACCGACAAAAATACAACCTTTACAGTACAACCAAGGCTATCTATCCCTGACCTTCCTCAAACACACAATACAATACCAAGGAATAATACATCTATCTAATTTTAAAATACTTTAAACTCACAAAATAATTAAAAACACATCTAATCCAGCTTTTAAAACATCATCATTTCTTACCCTGAATGTATACTGTACAGTATATCTCTCTAGACATATATATTGTACATACATACATACAGTGGCAAGAAATGATATACCACAAAAAAAAAAAAATACACAGGTTAAAAAACCTTTTGAAAAAATTAACAAGTTAAATAAAATACATTTCTTTACTGTAGTTCACTTACCATTACTTGCCCCCACCGACTCCCGTTGCCCAGCTTACTCACGAACCAATCCACGATCAGGAACCCATAAAATAATAAACCATTGAAAATAATAAACATTAAACTAAAAATCCAAACCAATCCACGGGTCTTCTACTTGTAATACACCTTCATCTGTATTCTTCTTTCTTCTATCTCCTTCCGGGCGGGGCAGGGCGTGGTCTTCTTTCCATCATCGGCCACGCCCTTGTCTTTTTTCTTCTCCGGAGGTCCTTCCTCCGCGGCGTCTGGCTGCAAAATGAGACGACATAGGCTTTTAAAGACCTATGACGTCACATTTTGCGTCATGGTTCCCACGGTCCTGATTGGACCGTGAAAACCATGTGTTTTGGCCGATAATAAAAAAATGATGACGTCACTTAAAGGGAATGAAAGCACAGCCAATCAGAATGGCTTTGCTTCAATTGCCTTTAAGATGACGTCATGAAAAGGCACATGGCCGTGCACACATGGTACTAGAGCCAATCAGAGCGTGGGAACTTTATCCCTACTCTGATTGGCTCTGGTATACCATGTGTCAGGGGCTTGGGGGAGAAAGGATGTGACGTCAATGAAAACCTGTCACGTGGTACGGTAGCCAATCAGAGCGTGGGAACTTTATCCTTATTGACGTCACATCCTTTCTCCCCCAAGCCCCTGACACATGGTATACCAGAGCCAATCAGAGTAGGGATAAAGTTCCCACGCTCTGATTGGCTCTAGTACCATGTGTGCACGGCCATGTGCCTTTTCATGACGTCAACTTAAAGGCAATTGAAGCAAAGCCATTCTGATTGGCTGTGCTTTCATTCCCTTTAAGTGACGTCATCATTTTTTTATTATCGGCCAACACACATGGTTTTCACGGTCCAATCAGGACCGTGGGAACCATGACGCAAAATGTGACGTCATAGGCCTTTAAAAGCCTATGTCGTCTCATTTTGCAGCCAGACGCCGCGGAGGAAGGACCTCCGGAGAAGAAAAAAGACAAGGGCGTGGCCGATGATGGAAAGAAGACCACGCCCTGCCCCGCCCGGAAGGAGATAGAAGAAAGAAGAATACAGATGAAGGTGTATTACAAGTAGAAGACCCGTGGATTGGTTTGGATTTTTAGTTTAATGTTTATTATTTTCAATGGTTTATTATTTTATGGGTTCCTGATCGTGGATTGGTTCGTGAGTAAGCTGGGCAACGGGAGTCGGTGGGGGCAAGTAATGGTAAGTGAACTACAGTAAAGAAATGTATTTTATTTAACTTGTTAATTTTTTCAAAAGGTTTTTTAACCTGTGTATTTTTTTTTTTTTGTGGTATATCATTTCTTGCCACTGTATGTATGTATGTACAATATATATGTCTAGAGAGATATACTGTACAGTATACATTCAGGGTAAGAAATGATGATGTTTTAAAAGCTGGATTAGATGTGTTTTTAATTATTTTGTGAGTTTAAAGTATTTTAAAATTAGATACTGTACTGTAGATGTATTCCTTGGTATTGTATTGTATGTTTGAGGAAGGTCAGGGATACTGTAGGTACTGTAGGCTTGGTTTGGAAAGGTTGTATTTTTGTCGGTACTTATATTTTTTCAAAGGCTTAATTGTTCTGCTCTAGGCGTGAATCTGTTAATGGTTTCATTGTTCATGATTGAGTGTGAAATGTTTAGAGATCTAAATAATGATTGCTAATTGATTTTTGTTTACGTTGATTAATTTGCAGAATGTATACAGTATGGTGCATAGATTTTATGCATTTTGGAATGTGACTTTTTTCATTGGTTTGTGATCATATACAGTACAGTAGATTGTGAGATCAGTTAGGATTTTTAAAGGAAATTGATTTTAATGTAGTGTCTGTATGGAGAAGTGTTTGGTTGTAGAACAGTATGGTTTTGATAACCCTTCTACATTTATTTGTACTGTATATTTGGTTTATCATGGGTGTGTATATAACGTGTGTATATATATATACTTTATATATCTCTCTCTCTCTCTTTCTCTCTGTCTCTCTGTATGTATATATATACAGTATATATATATAGTTGCATGATGAAGCCACAGTACAAATTCATGGGTGAAGGGTGGGTATCGTGCCTGTGTGGCTTAACCCCTTAATTACCTTTGCGGTTATTATCCGATAAGGTGTTTAAGGGGTTAATTGATATCTGAATGTAATTGCAATGTATTGGCTTGGTTTTGGCTATGTTTTGTGTGGGCAAGAGAAGGAAGGCGCTGGCGTCGGACACTTCGTATTGATGAGGTCAGTAGTACTTTATTTATTTGTATATGCTAGTTAATGTTTTTAATAATGGGCAATTAATCTATTATCCATATCTGGATAATAGTTATTTTGCACATTATTGTACTGTAGGTGTTGGGGGGGAGGGTGTATGTATTGAATGTATTGGCCAGGTTTATTTTTTTTACATTCAGGGTTACTTCCGTGGTTTTGCGTGGGACCTCTGGAGACCACCCGCGGGGAATCCTCGGGTATCCTAAAGGGTAGCAGGCTGGTGGTTCCACGGGTGACACATGCGGGGATGATGATGTGTGGTCCCACTTCTGTGGGGGCACCGCGGACCCGTAGTCTGCGGGCATGACGATGTGTGGTCCCACTTCTGTGGGGGCACCTCCGAGCCGTAGGTGCGGGGATGATGATGTGTGGTACCACTTCTGTGGGGGCACCGCGGACCCGTAGTGAGCACCCGTGAGTTCCCCAGACCCCCATGGGAACCACCTGAGGCCCCGCAGACACCTGTGGGTTTGACCCGGGGCTCCCAGACATCCTTGGGCCTACCGTGTGGACCCAATTGAGGCTCACGGTGACCCAAGGAGACCACCTGGGCGCCATGGTGCTGGCAGGATCCACCAGCAGGCCTCCAGAACCTGTGGAATGCTGCTGGTAAACTGTAGGTCTGTCCAGGTGCCCTGCCAGCCCACCGGGGACTAGCGTGGGGCTACGTTATGGACCCTGAATGTAAAAGAATAAATCTTGTATTTATGGGGGGGGGCACAGGGGGTGGGTAATGTATTTAATAAATAGAATGCTGTTTATTGTGGGTGATTGTACTGTTTTTATTGTGGGTACTGGGGTGGGGGTGGGGTGTTTCCCCAACGGTATGTGGGAAGGCCTCCCTTGTGGGTACTGACTGGGTGGTTAGGCTTCACGGGTGGGGGGGGGGGGGTTAGTGTGGGAGGGTATGTAGGCATCCCGAGTGGTGGGTGGGTGAGGGTGGGTTAACCCCTTCATGACTGTAGCGGTTAATAACCGCTATGGTGATTAAGGGGTTAGGGGACATTACTTTGTATGTTTTAATTTTTGTGTCTGTTTTGCAGAAGCGGAGGGGCCATGGCCAGGATGGGGGGGGGGGGTTAACGGTATGTGGGTAGGGGGTGAGGGTGGTTAGCAATGCAGGGAGGGAGATTTACTGGTAACAGAAACATCTCTCTCCCTTCAATGTAATCTGTTTAAAGCCCCCTCCCCCCTAATGTGTGTTTCTGTAAAATCTCTCTCCCTTCAATGTACTGTAATCTGTTTAACAGAAACATTAGGGGGGGAAGGGGCTTTAGGCCTTTATATCTCTCTCCCTTCAGTGTAATCTGCTTAACAGAAACATTAGGGGGGAAGGGGCTTTAGGCCTTTATATCTCTCTCCCTTCAGTGTAATCTGCTTAACACAAACATTAGGGGGGAAGGGGTTTTTAAACAATGCTGCTGTGTATAATGTATAAGGTTTTTTACAATTAGATAGATGTAATCCTTGGTATTGTAAGGGTTAGTTTGTTTTTAAATTGTCTTTTCTGGTTGTTACTTACAGTATATATTGATTTTGGTTTACTTGCTTGGTTAAAATACTGTAGTTAAGTTGACTTGTTTGGAAGTGTTTGTACAGTATTTACTGGTAGAGTAGCTTGCAATTATATTGTTAACATTCATTTGCAGAATGTACAGTACTGTATATGGTGCATAGATTTAATGCTATGCATCATTTACAGTATACAATGTACTGTAAATGCAATGTACTGTGTGGATTGTAATGTTATGTTTTATACTGTACAGTATGCTATTCATTAACTTCATTGCTCTACACATCTAGGGATTTCATTCCACCTTACCACCTTTCCTACACATGATTTGTGCTTTAGGCATTGGTTATATTACTGTATGCTAATGCAGATGTGTGATGCTTTGAGACTGTCATTTATACTTTGACAAGTCTACCTTTTGGTGTGTAGTGTGCATTATCCTTAGCGTTGTATACTGTAGGTGCCTTTAAACCCAGTAACCTATTGTGATTCACTTTGATTCTCCCTAGTGTTTTTTGAGTCACTATCCTTTTCATGTTTAGGGTTGACAGTGTGTGTCGTTCCCTAGTGCTGTTCATTAGTGTTTAAGGGTCCATGCCTCTTTTTTAAGTGTTTTTAAATCATGTACTGTACTGTTTATTCATCCCTTTTTGCACTGTGTCAAATAAATAAACAAATATATCAATTGCATACCTGAGTGCTCCCATACGGGTTACTTTTTTCTCTTTTCACTCACATACAGTATGTATATATATATATATATATATATATATATATATATATATATAGCTGTATGATATATATGTATACTGTATATATATATATATATATATATATATATATATATACAGTGTATATATATATACAAAGTATATACTGTACAGTATATATTTATTTCTCTTCATGTCTTTATTTATTTATTTAGATTTATTTATTAATTGTGGGGCTGCTGTGCGTGAATTTTTTTTATTGGGGGTGAGGGGGGTGTTTGGCCCTTGGTGTGAGTTTACGACTTGCAGCAGCAGCACAATGAATAAATAAATATAAATAAATAAATAAATAAATAAATGACAATAAATACATTTGAAATACATTTTTATTGATAGTGTACATGTGCAGGGGGTCTCCGGAGCTGAAGCGCACAGGTTTCAGGTCTGGGGACCCCGTGCCCCCCGAGATACAGGCCCCTTTAGGGGGTGCCGGTATCCCTCTGCTCTGCTTGGTTTACAGGCCGCGATCACGTGATCGGGACCTTTAAACGCAGAGCACTCAGCACTCAGAAACACAGGCCAGACAGATTTAAACACACACACAATAGGGGAAGTTTTTTTACATAGCTTGCAGGGAAGCTTAACGCACACACACAATAGGGGGATAGGGGGAGGGTTTTTTACATAGATTAGAGAGAAGGCAGGGCGTTTTAAAAGCGAGAATAGCGGAGGGGGTTTTACATAGATTTTATTTATTTATTTAGATTTATTTATTAATTGTGGGGCTGCTGTGCGTGAATTTTTTTTATTGGGGGTGAGGGGGGTGTTTGGCCCTTGGTGTGAGTTTACGACTTGCAGCAGCAGCACAATGAATAAATAAATATAAATACAGTAAATAAATAAATAAATGACAATAAATACATTTGAAATACATTTTTATTGATAGTGTACATGTGCAGAGGGTCTCCAGAGCAGTAGCGCACAGGTTTCAGGTCTGGGGACCCCGTGCCCCCCGAGATACAGGCCCCTTTAGGGGGTGCCGGTATCCCTCTGCTCTGCTTGGTTTACAGGCCGCGATCACGTGATCGGACCTTTAAACCAAGCAGAGGGCTACCGGCACCCCCTAAAGGGGCCTGTATCTCGGGGGGCACGGGGTCCCCAGACCTAAAACCAACGCGGTTCAGCTCCGGAGACCCCCTGCACATCTACACTATCAATAAAAATGTATTTCAAATGTATTTATTGTCATTTATTTATTTATTTTTTGGCGGCTGCTGTGTGTGTGTATTTTTTTATTGTGGGTAGCGGGAGGGTGGGTGAATGGGGTATTCGCCCCAACGATGGTTGGGAAGGGCTTGCGGGGGGGGGGGGGTTTAGCGGGAGGGCTTAACCCCTTCATGACCGTAGCGGTATTAACTGCTACGATCGTGAAGGGGTTAAGTGCACCCGCAACCCCCCCCCCCCCTCCCGCAAGTCCTAAACTCACACCAAGGGCCAAATACCCCCCTCACCCATCCCCACTACACACAATAAAGCGGGCACGGTGGGTTAACCCCTTCATTGCCTTAGCGGCTATCCGCTATGGTAATGACGCAGCATTTTCCGTATTTTTAATAATATTGATCAGGAGCAGGGGGGGGGGGGTTCCCTGAGCATTAATTTCTGGCTCAGGGAACCCCCTGCTCACTGTACAATATTATTAAATCTGTCTCTGCTGCAAACACATCTCGCCCCCAGTATGTGCAGTAATTTACTGAACATGTACTGTAGAATAAATGCATAGTTTTATTTATTCGGGTTTATTACACAGTATACTGTATGGCCGGAAAACATCAGCATACAGTACAATATAATCCATCGAAATCCCCCCATTAGCCGTTTTCTTTTCTGAGGAAAAACAAAATGAAAAGTTTTAATGTACAGTAATGGTCAGCCCCCTTAAGAAGTTCCCAGCTAGCCCCACCAAAATAATACGGCAAAAATACAGTACTCACCATACTGTACAGTATTACTAAATTTCCCATTCAGCTTGCGCTGGCGCCGGCCCACTTCCAGTCCAGCTTTCATCATTTTGCAGAGGGACTAGCCCACCTGTAGTCAGCGGGAAATCGCTTAGGTACATGCAAGCTTCATCAAAACTGGCTGCGAAATCCATCTCAGAGTTGTCACCGACGGCGGGACCATGATGATAAGCTGGTGCTGCTGCTGGTTCTGGTTCTGGTTCTGGCGCATTGCTTGGCAGGGACTGTCGCTTCTTATTTCGTTTTAACACGACCCTTCGCCTTTTGCCGCCTCCATTATCATAGATACGGGAAAAACCCTGTGACACACACCAATACCCTCCAACAAATTGGGGCTCAATACGGTGAAAACAGGGGTCACTACATAACCTTTTCCTTATTGCATGCTTCCACAAATGAGGAGTTGGCGAAAATCTGTAAAAGTCATAATTTTCGATAAAATACTGATAAATTTGAACAACTGTTGCCATCTTATCCTCTGTTGCATTTATAGCGGCCCATATCAAATAAGCATAACTTCTGTCAGGTTTTTGGAACACGGGCTCCACTTGAACACTCATGTCTCTGTAGAATAGTGTAAGTGAAAATGATCTTTGTCTTTATTTAATACATTACTGTATGTAAAGCCTAAATTGATACATTTTTTGCAACTCTTCCTTCAGTCTCAAGGACAAGTTACACAATAGCATACTGTACTGGGATAAAGTAACTTTTTTTTGGAAACGAAACAACTTGCAAAGGCCACACATTACTTAAGTCATGAGTTTATGCCATCTGGTGGACAATCGAAACATCGCAGCCTAGTAAATCATTCTCATTATCATTTAACAGATCAGGCCCCCGTCAGCCAGGCATGAACCGTGGCTGGGAAGGCAAACGCAACGAAGCATGCAAGAGGTGAGCAGCGGCGGATTCCAGGTTTCTGCCAGGTACAAACCAGGCATTTGCTCGAATAAAGTGTGTCGGTGCAGTATAACAACCATTCCCACTCTGCTAACACATTTGTGTATTCTATTGTGTAATGGAACGTATGACTGTCGAAACTATGTAACAATAATAATAAGAATAATAATAATAATTATAATATGAGCATGTTCATGTATAGCGCTGCTAGTTGTACACAGCGCTTTACAGACACATTTTTCAGGCTGAGGTCCCTGGCCCGTGGAACTTACAATTTATTTTTTGCCGCCTGAGGCACAGGGAGATAAAGTGACTTGCCCAAGGTCACAAGGAGCCGACACCGGGAATTGAACCAGACTCCCCTGCTTCAAACTCTCAGTGCCAGTGTGTGTCTTTACTCACTGAGCCACTCCTTCTCCCAATGTAAAGGACACTTACAACCAACTACTGTAGCCCTTTATTGTTAAAAATCTCTTGTTACATGGGTATGTTGATAAAATGGTTTGGGACTGTAGCAATTAATGTTATTGGCCAGATGTTGTGGTCCCCTACAATGCATGATGTTCTGAATATGACATCAACATCATGTAATGAAGTACGTTTCTGTGTATATTTCATTAACCTAACTAACTATAGTTTACTGTGTTTATTAAACGTTCTAAAAATACATAGTATAGTCAATATGATGATATAAGCTACCATAATAAAGCTGGTGTTATCATTTGTCGGTGTTATACATGGATCCTACACAAATTGATACAGACACAAACAGTTGTCTTAAAAAGTGTGTCTATGCCAATGTGCACGTGATTGACGTTACAATTGTGAGAATACTTGATAATTATCATCATGATAATGATGAAGTGACGTGATTTATATTGCAAAAATATTACCAACATTGTCATATAGGTAAATTAGAAATGCTAAATGACAGTAACATTTACAACAAAATTGTGTTTTCTGTTAACAGTTTTACACTTGGTACATGTAGGACACATCCACACACGTGTGACTTATACATACACATGTCACAAATTTAAATTAATATTGACTATTAATTCCTAGCATTAAAAAACACCTACATTGCTAAATATAAGATGTAGTACGCATTGTTGTGATTACAGGCATTCATGCATGGAGTGTTATGATCAGTCAATTTCATCCGTGATGAATGAGCTCCCGTAAGTAAACAAATAAGTACAGTTATCCCCTTGTCTCCAAACACCTCTATATTACATTAATGGAATTTATAAGTAAACATACATAAAATGTGATGAAATGGGAGTAATCATTTTCTAATACAATGCACATGAAAGCTCAAGAGTAGCTAAATGCATATACATGATACAGAAAGTACATGTATGTTACATTTTTTGTCTTTAAACCAATATGTTGGGTTTTTACTTAAAATAATTATAGGAAGATTGAGGTAGGCACATCTTATGAGAGATGTCAGCAAATATACATACCATGATCAGTCATACTGGAGATATACCTATAATGCAAAGGAAAAATATATAAATTGCAAACATTGACATGCCATCTTCAGTACCGTAAACAACACAGCAAAGTGTGTATTTGGTGTTAAATGTGCAACACCATGTATATTTAATCACATTCAAAATGTAAATCAGCCTGGTGTACACATCATATGGATGTACATGTTACACTGCACCAATAACATTGTATGTAAGCATACTACAAGCATGAATGAGTATGGGCATAATATGTGTATTGTGTTAGCATAAGGAACAAAACAATGCTAAAATATTAGTGCTTTGTTACCCCAGTTGTATTCACATACACACAACTAAAGTACAATTGAAGAGGGATTATATAACCTGTGCAACAATAACATACCGGTGCCACATCCCTTTGTGCACACAGCAGAGAAAAGAAAGGTGTGCAACCCATATTCATCTGTGTCCTAACAGAAGGTTATATAAAGAAACATTATTGTTAATATAACATAATTTAACTATAAAAGTAGTACTAGGAACATATCTGTTTTTACTTACAAGAAAAAAATGAATTGATGAGATTCTGGCGTGTCTGGCCACCACTGGCTGTTTGTTCATTTTCAGCAGCTACATGGGTGGGATGCTCGTCTACCAAAGGCTCATCTAGGTCTGATTGTACATTGTGCCTGAGTGCAACATTGTGCAAAATGCAACAGGCAAGGATATCAGACACTTTTTGAGGCTTGTATAGAAGAGCCCCACCAGTTCTGTCCAGACACCTAAATCTGGTCTTGAGTAGGCCAAATGTCCTCTCTATAACAGATCTTGTAGATATATGGGCTGCATTGTACCTCTCCTCTGCTTCAGTTTGAGGGTTTAGCACCGGAGTCAAGAGCCACGGCCTAATTCCGTATCCTGAGTCACCTATAATGAATGGAGCACACATAAGCTGACATTAGTGATCAAATTGTACAATGGCAACATTCCTAAATAAAAATGTGTTTTGTGTTATAACATGTAAATCTGTACTCACCCAGCAGCCAACCATGTTCAAAATGTCCCTCTTCGAACGCATGGAAGACTGAAGAGTTCCTCAGGATAGAGGAATCGTGACTGGAACCAGGGAATTTGGGTACCACATGCATTATCCTCATCGTGGCATCACATACCACCTGTACATTGAGTGAATGGTAGTGCTTACGATTGCGGTACACATGCTCACTCTGACTAGGTGCAATCAAAGCAACATGTGTGCAATCGATTGCACCCAGCACAGATGGTATCCCTGCTATATTATAAAAGCCAGTCCTGACTTCCAGCCACTCTGTTGCCTCTGTAGGAAAATGAATATAATTCCTAGCGCATCTATTGAGTGCATAGAGAAACTGGGTAAAGGCCCGCGAGAATGTAGATTGCGAGACCCCGCCCACTATGCCCACAGTTGTCTGGTATGACGCGGAAGCAAGATAATGTAATGAGCACAGCATTTTAACAAGCCCAGGGACTGCACGACCTCTGGCTGTGAAAAAATCTAAATCTCCCCTTATCTCCTGATAAAGAGATAAGATTGCTGCTGAACTCAAACGATAGCGACTTACAATCTCCTCCTCACTCATCCCATCTAACAGGGTTCTCTCCCTGTACAGACGCGGACGAGGCACAACTTGTCTCCTCTGTCTTCTCCTCTGATCTCCTGTCCCTCTCCCTGTCCCTCGGCCTGTCCCTCTCCCTGTCCCTGTCGTATCCGCGTGACTGTCCCTGTCACTGTCCCTCGGTGTGTCCCTCCCTTGCCCTATATGATTCTCTTGATCATCAAGCATGTCATAGAAAAGAATGTTCCTCCGTCTCCTAAACAATCTCAACATTTTGAAATGAGTAGCTGTGAATGAGCAGGTAATGGGCGTCCTTTAAATAGGTATGTGATGATGTCAGGTGACATAGTAAAATGCAAGGTGTTACATTAACATAATAAAGTACTTGTGTGGCAAGCTGTGTGCAGTTGTTGTTATAAGTATTTGTTGTGTGTATTCTGCAGGGAATGATGATATTTGCCAATGATGTGACGTGAAGCTTTGTACAAACATTGCTTGCAAATAAATAGTTGCATGTGCAATGCATGTAAAACTTGTGAACGCAAGAGTCAGTCATGTAATGAGACAAAAAGGCTGAGATTGACGTGGGAAAAGTTTTGTGTAACATGTGTAATTAGCCATGTTATTGTGACATGTTGCCAACAATGAATAGTCGTGTGCATATGCATGCATTTCTGTAATGAGGATAGTTGCTATAGAATGAGTTTACAAGGTGTCCCAATGATGAATTACTGTACATGTGTGTATAAGTTAGGTTGAAGTGCTTGTAATGCAACGGTTACAATGTAAACATGCAATGTGATTGCTCGTCCAATAAGTGACGTCATGAAAATAGGGAGGACCAAACGTAGATGTAAACATGAGAATTTAGATGTACATGAACGTTTAAAGATGCGTGACACATTACAAGCATTGTGTAATGTAAAGGAACATGAATATACTGTGTATGTGTGACATGTGTGACATGTGTAACATCATGTAAATAATTGTCGATCAGTTCAGTAAAATGTGTGCTATGATATGAGGTTCTCCTTTAAGAGTTGAGTATAGTATTTTCCCTTGACACATCATCACATGATGAGTAATGTGACCCGCAAATGCTGAAAACATGTAAAAGTAGAATGTTATGCAAATAATACACGTCAGCTGTGACACAATGCAGGGAATGCCCCCACTCTGTAATGCAAATCCCCTTTGTATTGTGAGCAATGAAACGTAAACAGTACTATACTGTTATACGTCCCCGCTCCATTGACTCCATTGATGTACAGAAGATTTTTTTTTTCTAAGTGCCGTTCCGGCAGCCTTAGCGATCGTTCTCCCGTCCAAACTGCCAACTTTAGTTGGCTGGAGAAATTGGCCATAACATCTCAATTTCGTAGTGCCGATCAGCCCCGATAAGCTGTTTTTTTTTGTTGAATCCAGCCGATTTAAAAAAATGGCGATCAGTGGCGAAAACAGGCTTATCGGCAGCCGACTGGCCATAACAAAATAATCGGCTCCGAAACCTGGCGAAATCAAGCACTTATCGGCGCTTACTGAATCTCAAACCCAATTTTGGCTATAAAATGGTGATAATTCCCTTATCAACGCTTACTGCATGAGGCCCTTGGTGTTAAAAGTACAGAGGTCATAAATAAGAAAAGTGACTATCACCAGAGAACACAGCATAATCAGACAGAGAAAAATTCTAGAACACCTTATGATAGGAATAAAAACTTAAGAGGAGATGGGTCAAAAAAACCACATCACCTACCCCTTTTGCCTATTCCTATCCCTATCCCACCACCTCAAAGAGTGTTACCACAACATGACACTAGTCAGTATTTAAAACAGAAACAGGCGAAAGAACTATACGACACACAGCTGGTGGCTAAAAGTCAAGCAGTTCTGGCAAGCAACAAATACCATGTCCTTTCAGAAATTGAGTCTGAAAGTGAGCCAGACAGTGTTTCTTTCACCCCACTGCCGACTCAGGGAGCCAAAACAAGCTTTTCTTTTTTAGAGTGGAGAAAGGAAAGGGAATATATATTCCCACAGGTGGAGATAAAAACACTCAAACCTCCAGCCTCTGGTGAATTACAAAAAAAGAAAAAATGCACCAGAGGAAGAAGGGGAGGTGTTAATAGACATAAATTAAAAACTGGTAGTTCATATCAAAATATGGAAAATATTTGTTTTTCTCCCTGACACATGTGGAGTAACATCTATAAGAAATTTGGAGCATCCCAGCACTTCTGCAGATAGAAGTCAAAGAGACATTATCAGCATTGGACTTTGTTTCACCCTTTGGACTATTACGGCGCCGGTCTGTATTTTATATGTTTGGTTTTTTACTAACTGTGTCCTGGAGTTAGTGTCACCTGGCAGCCTATGTCATATGTATTTTTGGTAGTATAGAATCACTGTCACCACTTCATTTATTTATACACCATTTTTAGCGCTATATACACCAGTATTTTTTTCCGTTTTTATTCATCAACAGCAATGAATACAGCAAATAACTGGTTCACTTCTAATCCTTCCTCTGGATAGTCCCTGGAATCAACCCAGGAGGCTTGAGGCCTACAGAGCCTAACCTCTTCTCTTCCCTCACCCCCTGGTGGGATGATGGGTAGCTGTCCAACTCCCCTAAGGGAAGGGATGGAAGGTGGTCAGAGCCCTGACTCCACACTCCCAGCAGTCACTCTCTCTCATGGGAGAGAACCCACTAAATGTGGCTGTGCAGCCCCTTATGTACCACTGGGGAGTGTCCAAGGTCTGAGCCCCTGATTGGGCAGTACACAGGCCTTAGCCCGCGCCCCCTTGTCACTCAAGGGAGCTTCTTACTGCAGGGGAATACCCGGATTAATCCTAACACTGCCTGCGCTGGTATCAGGGTTTATGTGTTAGGCAGGGCAGATTAGTAGCCAAAACGAAGACATGGCTACAGTTACATATAATACAAATATGGTGATTGCATTACTTGACACCGGATTATATGATCCTTTAATGTAGATGAGAAAACAAATCTTATATCACAGTAATATTGTATCATAGTATTTTCCTAACATTGACTCAAAGATTGCATATTGTTCACTTCTAAACTACACAGCAAGCAAAAAACTCAGCATGTGTTTTTATCTGTGCTCACTGCCACAGACAGTGAGATAAATCGGAAAATTATTGTCATCACGTTTTACATACAGTAGTTTCACATGCTCTAGTGTAGGAGTCTCCAACCTTTCAAGAAGAAGAACCTTTTTTTAATTTTTTATTTGATTACAATATTTCGAGAGCCGCAACACAAGTGTTAATATGAACATATACACACTAATACTGTATGTTAATGTTCATATATGCCTATGACAAACGTACTTCAATCACCTTTAATTTCGATGTTCATCTTCTATCTTTCTCTTTTTAGTTATCATTTCTCAACCCATGGACAAAAAAATGCTAGATAAATTAAAATATGCTTGGTCCTGTGTATTTATTTAATCACCCCCCCCCCCCCACCCCCCCGCCCCACCTTCCTCTCTTACAACACCTCTCTCACTCTCATTCCTTGCACTCTCTCCCCCACTCAATCCCCTCCTACCCATACAATTCCTATCTTCCCCCACACTCAATTATGAGCCACACCACCCACATAATTATCCCACACAGAAAATCCCCACTCCCACCAACCACAGAATTATCCTACACAAAATAATTCCTTTCCTCACACACACCCCACAGAATTATCCACACAAAATGATTCACTTTCCCCACTCTAACCCTCCACAGAATTATTCAAAAAATTATCCACAGAATGATGCCACATACAATTACACCCCTTCCCCTCTGCCCACAGAATTATTCCACATAAAACGATCCCTCTTCCCCACACCTACCCCCCGCAGAATTATCCCACATAAAAGTATCCCCACAGAATTATGCCAAATAAAATGACCCACCCTCCCCACAGTATAATCACACACAAAATGATCCCCCCACATAATTATCCCCCGCACATATACTTGCAGCACTAAGGCTGCGCTTATAGTGCCGGCGACGGAGACATCGAGGCAAAACAAATGAATTGCTGCCGTCGCGTGCGCTTAAAGCAGAAGTGACGCGATCGTTGGAAGTCAAGAAAATTAGATTTTTCCAGCAACCGCAGCATGACATCACCATCGCTTCGCTGTCGCCGTCACCGGCACTATAAGCACAGGCTTAGTGTTGTGGTCTGTCTGCACTGTGGGTGCTCCTAGCAAGTGAGGTGCAGGCAGAATGGAGTGGTGCGCACTTCCGGCGTGGCGTGCGCTTCTGGTGCGGCGGCGGCGGCGCCAACAAACAGGGGAAGTTTCTGAAGGCACAATGGAGGAAGCGCCTCCCAAAATGACTGGCCAGAAGAGCCGCATGCGGCTCGCGAACTGCAGGTTGCCGACCCCTGCACTAGTGCTTTAACACTGTCTTCCTAAGTGCCATCTTCATTTTTCCTGAGAAAAAAACTGTTATGATATGTTTTATTACCTTAATTGTAACATCGAAAATTTGTGAAGCTTCACTGTCTGGGATTCTCTTAGTTTTAAGTTGCAACATAGTAAGGTAGATGAACCCATGGACACTCTGTCTACTTTGGTTTATCCAATCAGCTCTGCACTCTTTCAGCATTCCGGGAACCGTAGGACTGCTCAAAACAGAATAGAAGCATGTTCCAAGGATCAAGACTCTGGAAATATATGACATTCTAAGCCACTTTAACTTTCTGTTTTAACAGTAGATGAGGTTAAGGTACAGTAAATCCAGCTGCTCTCTTACATTGTAGGATTTGTCTACACAGCATTGTTTTTGCTGAGGTCCTGTGCAAGGCTAGTTTTCAAGTGTTATCACATTAAGAATAACACATTATTGGTGGGATTCATTGAGCTCCAATGTAGGGTATCACACTCACTCTGGCATTCAAATTGCTTGAATAGCAGTTTACGCCAGATCAGGTGCAATACCCAACATTGAAACATGGTGAGTATGCCCATATGTATTTCATAGTTATGAGATGAGTAGAAAATAACTCATTTATTTGAAACGATAACATGGGAAATTAATAACATACTGTAATACGTTGCTACTTCATTGTGCCTAGTGAGTTCCAAATCTATTGCATTAAGCACTTGTTCCTCAAAATCTTTAAGTAAATAAGCAAAAATATAGTATAATAATAAAAGGGTGAAGAAAGGTCACCTGCGAAACTGGAAGTGATGTCACGAGTCACAAATGGCACAGTTATCATCAGGGACACACAGGAAAGCCAATGAAGATTGGGCAAACGCCTGTACTTTATACATGAGATATGCTGACTAGATTTTATATGAATGTGAGCGCAATAAATTAAGTACTATATATTCTTCTTCTTACCCTATATGGTGTATATATGATACATGAATCTGAAGATCTCCAGAATCGGAGACACCTGGCTTTTTATGGGCTTTGAAATTATTCACTAAATATGAATGCACAAAAATAGATTTAAAAAAACTTAATCACTGAATAATGAAATACTACACTATATATTTGTCTCTTTTCCCTCCAAATAATCTGCGCTATCTGAGAGGAGAATTTATCTGTACCTAGTCAGTTCCAAACCTATTGCATCAGGCACTTGATCTGAATTGAAATATATACGTAAATAAGCAAACATATCACCTTAAAATGTATGTAAGTAAAATATACATCCTGAATGAAGTCTTTTTGGTACAACTGAGTAATGAACACATAACAAATATTTAAGAAGGTAAAATATTATCTAATACAGTCATCTTATATGAAGGTTACCCTGCAATGTACTGTACGATGAGTTACTAATCAATTTTGCAAGCTGATTTAAACTTTGCAGTAAGCTTTCTACTCATGATAAAAGATCAATTCCTGAATCCTCTTTAGAATAGCTCGTAATGAGAAAGCAGAATGATTTGTCATGGATCATTTGTCAGCTGCTTAGATTTCTGCAGAAAAAAACAAGGCTTGACATAAAATCGCTAAAATATGATATGTATGTGTAAAATAATTCATGTTAACATATTCCAATTATCTGTCTATCCTGATATCCTCCCCTGCTGTGTATTTAGTTCTATCTAGGTAAAAACATATTCCAATTGTCTGTCTGTAAATCATCCCCCTACTGTCTTAATTTAATTCAGCTTTCACATTTGTGCAAGGCAAGGCAACACCCACCTTAGAAAAACCATTTGCTTTAACTACCCTCACATGTGCTAATTAAGTTTGTTGTGTCAACCAGGTGACTTTCTAAAAGTATATAAGTAAACTCCTAACAGCCATTGCTGCTAGCAGCCATGCTTGTAAGCAGATATGCTTTTAAGTAGAAATGTTTCAAGTAGAATATGAAGTTTAAAAAGAAGTGGAAAAGTGGACATCACCTACTGCTTCTGATTCCTGCTTTTGATCTACGTTGGAAAAGAGGATATCATCTATCTAAGACTGCACATCTCAACACTTAACAATTGCTGTGATGCTGCCTTTATTTTTAATATTTGCTGCAACCTCACTTATTTTCAAATTATGCACTTCCTTCCACCAGTCTCCTTATGTCTCTAACTCTATTCATATATCTCCATCTCTCCTTTCTGCCCCACTTCTCAGTTCACATGAACTCCTTTCTTACCTGCGTCCTCTGTCACCACACAACTATACACCCTGCACTAAAACACACCCCTATAAATCATCCTCACACATCCTCTTTCTATCCATGCTTCTCCTCCTTGCTTCTGGGGATATCTCTCCCAATCCTGGTCCCTGCCTTATTTCTACTTGCTCTCGTTCTCTCCTCCCACATACAACTTCTACTCCTTCTGGTGTTAACCCCTCCAACCTCATACCCATTCCCTGCCACCCTCCCTCCTCTCTCCCTTTCTCCTGTGCCCTTTGGAATGCTCGCTCCCTCTCTAACAAGTTCCTCTCTGTGCATGACTTCTTTCTCTCTCACTCCCTGCTTCTCTTTGCTATAACTGAGACCTGGCTCACTCAGTCTGACTCTGCTCTGGAAGCTGCCCTCTCTTATGGTGGCCTTTCCTTCTCCCACACTCCGCACCCTGATGGCAGGGGTGGAGGTGTGGGACTCCTGCTCTCCTCTCTCTGCCATTACCGAACTCTTCCTATTCCCCCCTCTCTTGCCTTTCCCTCCTTTGAGGTTCACACTGTCCAGATCTTCTCTCCTCTCCCTGTTTATGTGGCGGTCATCTATCGCCCACCTACCTCTACTCACCCCCCTTCTGTCTTTCTCTCTCACTTTGAATCCTGGCTCTCTTTCTTCCTCTCCTCAGACTCCCCTGTTCTTCTACTTGGGGACTTCAATTGCCACATTGATGACCCCTCTCTCCCTTGGGCTTCCCGCTTTCTTTCTCTTACCTCTTCTTTTGGCCTTCAACAGTGGACTGCAGCCAGCACCCACAAGGATGGCCACTACTTAGACCTGGTTTTCACTAAAAACTTATCTCTCTCTGATTTCTCCATTTCCCCTTTTCCTCTCTCTGACCATCATCTCATCTCATTCTCTCTATCTCGCTTCTCCCCTTCTCCACCTCCATCTACCCCCCGGCTCTGCAGAAACCTGCGCTCTATTCACTTACCTGACTTTGAGTCCACGTTACACTCCTCTCTCTCCTCTCTAAGCTCTGTTACAGACCCTGACAAACTGGTCAGGAACTACAACTCTGCCTTGTCCTCCTCTCTTGATCTACATGCCCCATTTTCTCTCTGCCGCACTCGCCCTTTTAACCCTAGACCCTGGTTAAATTCCCATACGCGCATGCTGCGTTCCTCCACTCGTTCCTCTGAACGCCTCTGGAGGAAATCTCATACTCTCGCAGACTTCCTTCACTACAAATTTATGCTATCCTGTTTCAACTCTGCCCTCTCGCAAGCTAAACAAGCCTACTTTTCTGCACTAATCAACATGCACAAGTCTAACCCACGCCGACTGTTCTCTGTCTTTGATACTCTACTCAAACCACCCTCAGCTGCCTCTCCTTCCTCCATCTCCACTCAGGACTTTGCTGACTATTTTAAGGAAAAGGTGGAATCCATACGTCAGAACATCCCCTCTGTTTCTTCCTCCCATCCTACACCTCTTCCTAACTCTCCTCCTGCCTTCCTTGACTCTTTTTCCACTGTCTCAGAGGAGGATGTGTCGCTGTTGATCGCCTCTTCTCCCTCTACCACTTGCCCTCTTGACCCCATTCCCTCCCATCTCCTAAAACCTCTTGCTCCTACTATAATCCCTACGCTCACACACATTTTTAACTCCTCCCTCTGCTCTGGAACCTTTCCATCCTCCTTCAAACATGCAACAGTCATACCATTACTAAAAAACAGCAAGCTTGACCCTACCTGTCTTTCTAACTATCGGCCTGTCTCCCTCCTGCCTTTTGCCTCTAAACTCCTTGAACGTCTTGTATTCGCTCGCTTGCTCCATTTTCTCAACACCTATTCTCTCGTAGACCCTCTACAATCTGGCTTCCGCACTGCTCACTCCACGGAAACAGCCCTCACTAAAATAACTGACGACCTCCATGCTGCCAAAGACAGAGGTCATTACACTCTGCTCATATTACTCGACCTCTCTGCAGCATTTGACACCGTGGACCACCCTCTTCTCCTTCACATTCTCCATACTCTTGGCATTCGGAACAAAGCTCTATCCTGGATCTCATCCTACCTCTCCCATCGTACTTTCAGTGTCTCTTCTGCTAATAAATCCTACTCCTATATTGATCTCTCTGTGGGGGTACCCCAGGGCTCTGTCCTGGGACCTCTTCTCTTTTCCCTGTATACACTCTCTCTAGGTGACCTAATAACATCTTTTGGGTTTAATTATCACCTCTATGCTGACGACACACAAATATATTTCTCAACACCCGACCCTACACCTGCTGTACAAACCAAAGTTTCTGAATGTCTCTCTGCTATATCATCCTGGATGGCCCTCCGCCGCCTTAAACTCAACATGGCTAAAACAGAGCTCCTCATACTTCCTCCCAAACCTGGCCCTACTACCTCCTTCCACATTACTGTTGGAACTATGATCATTCACCCAGTAGCCCAAGCACGCTGCCTTGGGGTCACACTCGACTCCTCTCTCACATTTGCCCCTCACATTCAAAACATTTCTAAAACCTGTCGCTTTTTCCTCCGCAATATAACAAAGATACGCCCTTTCCTCTGTTGCTCGACTGCTAAAACGCTGACTCAGGCCCTCATTCTCTCCCGTCTTGATTACTGTAACCTCCTGCTGTCCGGCCTTCCTGCCTCTCACCTGTCTCCCCTACAATCTATCCTTAACGCTGCTGCCAGAATCACTTTACTCTTTCCTAGATCTGTCTCAGCATCTCCCCTCATGAAATCCCTCTCCTGGCTTCCGATCAAATCCCGCATCTCACACTCCATTCTTATCCTCACTTTTAAAGCTTTACACTCTTCTGCACCTCCTTACATTTCAGCCCTAATTTCTCGTTATGCACCATCCAGACTCTTGCGTTCTTCTCAAGGATGTCTTCTTTCTACCCCCTTTGTATCTAAAGCCCTCTCCCACCTTAAACCTTTTTCATTGACTGCCCCTCACCTCTGGAATGACCTTCCCCTCAGTAACCGACTAGCACCCTCTCTATCCACCTTTAAGACCCACCTTAAGACACACTTGCTTAAAGAAGCATATTTATAGCACTGTGGCTATTCTGAACACATGGCACATAAAGCTTGGCCCCCTGCAGATGCACTTACCAGAACTCCCTCCTACTGTCTCTGTACGTTCTCCCTACCTACCAATTAGACTGTAAGCTCCTCGGAGCAGGGCATCCTCTTCCTTAATGTCTAAAGCACTTATTCCCATGATCTGTTATTTATATTATCTGTTATTTATTGGATTACCACATTTATTACTGCTGTGAAGCGCTATGTACATTAATGGCGCTATATAAATAAAGACATACAATACAATGTTGGTGCTTTACACCGATGGCTGACTGCAACAGCAAAGAAGCGTGAAGGATTGCATAAAGCTGTTTCCTACTAATCTTATTAAGACTCAGACAGCATCTAGGAACTCACCCCACCATCATTCCCAGAATCTGGTTTAATTCAAGGCTAGAGCTGTTGCCCAGAATAGCAAAGCTTGTGGGTTCTGGTCCTGTTGGGCCTGACACCAGTACCCTCGTCTTCACAAGGAGCCTTAAACTTTTCAGTATTGGTCCTATGGAAATAATTTCTGAAGTATGGGACGTGACTCATTTAAATAAACGAGCTCCTTTTTTTATCACAAATGTTTCTCCCTATGTTATCTGGAGGGAGGTTTGAGAGGATATATATAGTGCTTGGGACACTATTAAAATAGGTCTCTCCCTCTTTCCCCCTGCCCCCAATGAATCCCATTGGGAGAAAATAACTATATGAAAGAAAAGTTATTATTATATTTCTGAAGGTACATTACTCCTGTCACCTGTTCTAGTCCCTACTCTTCTGGCTCTTTTCCATCTGCCTTCAAACTTTAAGAGATGTGTGCAGAGGTCTGTAGGTCTTTGGGTGTCTGGATGTCTTGATCACAGCCTTTGTGCTCAAGACAGTGTCTGTGTGCAGGCTTCTCTGCTCTCCTTATGTCAGCCCAAATGTAAGTTAAGGATTGTCTCTCTTGCTCCAACAGGAGGCTTTTCTTAGAGCTCTAATGTGGCCAGGTGGAGTCTAGTTAATTGCCTGTCTGCAATTAACCAGCTCCCTGCTGTATTTAGAGGCAGTTTCTCTCAAACAGTGATAAGTGTCTCTGTTACACAAACATACACTACCGACACACTTTATTAAATTGTGGCCGGTACTGCAAGCCGGGATATTTCCCGGCTTGCTTGTGGCTGCCCCTCGGCGTGCCGCGCGTCATAGACGCGCGGTCACGCGTCTTCGGGAGCCTGCGCCCCCTGCACGCGCGTCCAGGGCTCCCCGAGGGAGCCCTGGTGTCCCGCGATCTGCGGGACGGCGGCAGGGGGTTCCGGGGGACCCGGCGGACCCGGTAGCGGTAGGGAGAGCGCCCCGATCGGAGGGCGCTCTTCCGCTGCTTCGGCGCGCGCCCGTCACACTCGGGCGCGCGCCAGGCTACTGCTGCGGCCAAGAACGGGCAAATGCTCGAATAAACTTGGCCGCAGCAGTATACATTTCTCAAAAAAAATCTCAGTCTTCAACCTACTCCCTGTAATGATCAACCTGTTTCATTACTTACTTCTTGCTTTACAATTCCTTGAAAGTCTGGTATACTCTCACACACCTGACTTACTCAACTGCCATTCCCCCCCCCCCTGCAATTATACTTTAGACACTCCCCATAAACAGTGCTTAACAAGGTCTTCTTACCTCCTGGACCTCTCTACAGATTTCAACACTGTTGATCACTCCATGCTCCTCTTCATACTTTATTCTCTTGGCATCCATGTCAAAGCCCTTTCCCTTGTTTTCCTCTGACCTTGACCACATATCCCTCCATGTCTCTCTAGCTAGTTCTTCTTAGTACTTACTTCAATTGCATTGTCTGTTGGTGTCTCTCAAGGCTCAATCTTGGACCCGTTCCTGTTCTCTATATATACCTTCTTCTTGGGTGA
The DNA here is from genome assembly GCF_040206685.1 of Ascaphus truei. Taxonomy (NCBI): domain Eukaryota; kingdom Metazoa; phylum Chordata; class Amphibia; order Anura; family Ascaphidae; genus Ascaphus; species Ascaphus truei. The sequence continues at coordinate 404,078,256 of NC_134485.1, read as the reverse complement.
TGTCCGCTATACCCTTTGGGATTTTACATCAGAAGGATCTATTCTACCCTTTGAAATAACATTGAATGGCACAAGCATTCAGCATGTTATACACGCTCACTGCTTTGATGTTACACTCTTGAAAAATCCTGTTGTTCCTTCCTGCTTCACATCTCTTCCCTTCAATGTATACATAAATGCTGCAGTCTGAATCCTCTCTGTATATCCAAAGTTCAGTTCAACCCCCTCTATGTGGATATAGAACGTGGTAAGGGCGCTCTAATACAGGGCGAATGCTGATGAATAAATCCAGAATTTGTGGAACAGTGGGTGAAACCATAACATATTCTGTATACAATTGAAGTGAGTATGTCCATGAAATACTAGAGATGACAGATAGTCCCTGAAAACAGGGGATGAGTGAAATGATCACAACCCCACTGCTTCATTGGGAGTGTCCAATTCAATAGAAAGTGTACTCAGAATCAACCAGTTCCTGGTCCTGGAGAAGATGAGCAGCTGCTGATATTGAAGTCCAGAGATGAGATGAGAAGTAGCGCACAACCAAAAAATGAAGGAGAAGGGTCCAGGTAATGCAAAAATAGGATTTATTAGGAAGACAATGGCATAGAGGAAAAGACTCCAACGCATTTCGTACCTTGGTACTTTATCAAGGAGTAAAATACACTTGTGTCCTGCAGTCCTTTTAAATCCCTGCTCGGCACTCCGTTTCACACCCAAAAACATGATGACATCCGAATCAATGCGCATGCGCACTGCCCTGAACCGCCCATATGACGTCACGCTAATCCGGGAGGAAAGGAAAGAGAGCCCCTGAGGGATCAAAAAATCTTAGGTAAAAGACTCTGTTAAACCATTCCGTTGGAAGCTCCAAAACCAGGACAAAAGACAGAGCCTGCTCCATGCTACAAGAGCAAGCGCAGAAAAGCAATATCAACTGTCTGAAGTCGTTGAGAGACACCCAGGGAGAATAACTGAACCATAAGCAAATACTTACAGAGAAGATTATACAAATAATCAGCTATACACTATACACAAATTGCAACAATTAGGACTGCTGAAACACAAAACCAACACAACAATGAACAAAATAAATCAAACAAAAATAATACAAATAAACAATATATAAAATCAGAAAATATATCTGAAAGATATCCTCATGCTAAATTTCCAGTGACTCACTAGTTTGATAAATACATATAATACAGTGATAAAAAGAATAATTAATGTATGTTATGCACAACTGTTGACAAAGATAAAACTAAAGGAAGAAAAGAAAGGGGGGGTGAGGGGTGGGGGGGGGGGGGGCAAGAGGGGAAAGGAGGAAAGGGAAAAAAGGGAATGTATGCTGCTATAATTATAAATAATCCTATATCCGTAATAGATGAATATTCAATTCAATAGAGAAAATATACAAATATATATTCAAGCCAATAGGGAAATTGATGCAGAAATAGAAGCAGCAACATAATGAATTCACAAAATCAATATCATAGATAGAGAAAACGGCTAGAACCTATGCAAATGATCAAAAAGTTGAGCCAAAAAATGCTATAAATATAGCAAAATGAAAAACCAGATGGTATATAAAAATTAAACTCAAATGATTTGAGTTTATTTTTTATATACCATCTGTTTTTTTTCATTTTGCTATATTTATAGCATTTTTTGGCTCAACTTTTTGATAATTTGCATAGATCTTAGCCGTTTTCTCTATCTATGATATTGATTTTGTGAATTAATTATGTTGCTGCCTCTATTTCTGCATCAATTTCTCTATTGGCTTGAATATATATTTAAATATTTTCTCTATTGAATTGATTATTCATTTATTACGGATATAGGATTATTTATAATTATAGCAGCATACATTCCCTTTTTTCCCTTTCCTCCTTTCCTGCCACCCCTTTATCCCACCCCCTTTCCCCTTCCCAGTCCCCTTTCCCCTACCCCCCTTTCTTTTCTTCCTTTAGATTTATCTTTGTCAACTATTGTGCATAATATACATATGTATTATTTTTTTTAACTGCTGATTTTATTTATTGTTTGTTTTTATTATTTTTGTTTGACTGATTGTGTTCATTGTTGTGTTGGTTTTGTGTTTCAGCAGTCCTAATTGTTGCAATTTGTGTATAGCTGATTATTTGTATAATCTTCTCTGTAAGTATTTGCTTATGGTTCAGTTATTCTCCTTGGGTGTGTCTCAACGGCTTGAGATAGTTGATATTGCTTTTATGCACTTGTTCTTGTAGCATGGAGCAGGCTCTGTCTTTTGTCCTGGTTTTGGAGCGTCCAACGGAGTGGTTTAACAGAGTTTTTACCTAAGATTTTTTGATCCCTCAGGGGCTCCATCTTTCTTTTCCTCCCGGATTAGCGTGACGTCATATGGGCGGTTCAGGGCAGTGCGCATGCGCATTGATTCAGACGTCATGACGTCATAGCGTTTTTGGGCACGAAACGGAGTGCCGGGAAGGGATATAAAAGGACTGCAGAACACAAGTATATTTTTCTCCATGATAAAGTACTAAGGTACGAAAGGCGTAGGAGGCTTTTCCTCAATGCCATTGTCTACCTAATAAATCCTATTTTTAAATCCTATTTTTGCATTACCTGGACCCTTCTCCTACGTTTTTTGGCTGTGCACTACTTCTCATCTCTCAACCACCACTCTACTCAAATCCTTTTGGGTGGCTCTCTATTCAATCCCACATCTCCTTCATATTTACTATGCCCTATAGCTCATCTCTAATCTTTGTCTATACTGCTTCATGTACCCAACACTCTACATAAGTATGCCTGCTCTTTACATCTTCAGTCTCCACTGCTCTATCCTGGCTAAAGGCATTCTATCCGTTCCTATCTTTAAAACACAAAACCTACTTTCTTCATAAATACACCTTCTCTCAAGTCTATATTCATATCTCACACTGTCTCCGTCTTCTTTTATTGCTAATTATTGTCTCATCCTATAGCTGCAGCCTCTCTGATTACACGCATGTATAGTGTTATACCATTTGTGATATCCAACTGTATTTGTTTGTCTCCCATTACACTGCTTAGATAGCAAGATATTTTCAGCAGGGAGCTACATTTAGTTTTGTTACTAATTATGTGAATAGCACTCCCCCTTATACTGGCCTTGCATTACCTTGTTCAGTCAATCTGTATCTCTTTTTGAAGATCACTGAGTTTATTTTTTGAGTCCCAGGAAAAGTTGTTCTGTTTTGAAGCAAAAATATATAAGTACAACACAAGCATGTGTAAGTTTGTGCTAAAATAGTGGTGCGGCGATTATCCAACCTTGCTAAAATAAGCTGTCAACACTGGTAAAAAATCTTCCCTAATCCTATGCATTTGCTGTCTCTTTTTGTCCCGTTGAAATCACCTTTCCCTTTTGTGCTTTAACCTCCTTTGCTATACTGTATCTTCTATGTCTGTCAACTTTTGCTCCCTTATCGTGTCTCTCACCTACTGTATTGACCACGTAATTGTCGTCCTATTATGTAGCTGCAATAGAGACAGAATTGCAGCTCTAATGTACAGACATTAGTCTATAGGCTCTTTCAAGTCTTTCTTCTAGGACAAGCCAAATGTGCAGTGCTCTTTTCTGCAAGATAAATAAGAAGAAGACAAATAATGATGAATACCATACTTATAGAAAACTATTATTTTTAATTCCCACATGGGTCAGAGAGTTTATTCAAGTAAATCGTTCTGTGACCCACACAATGTGCGTGTATGTATGTATGTGTAATGTATGTGTATGTATGTATGTGTACATGGCTATAGTGTGGTGCACCTGCTGGCTTACAGGACTCCTGAGTCTCCCGCTTGATGGTATTAAAGGGAATAGCACCAGCACTGGCTTGTGAGGTAAGGTTGAGTCATACTCACTCATGGTACAGCGCCTCCATCTCTTCCAGACCCCCAGCGTAGCAGGGAGGATTCTCTGAAAGAGAACCTCTATGTGCACCTTCTTCCTTAGTGACTCCACACACAGGACAGAAGTGATATCGTTCTTTGGCATTCTTTATTAACAGCAGACATGGACAGCCGCCCATCATATTGGTTTGGTCGTCTAGCCACTCATTCTCAGGTTGCCAACCCCAGGTAAGGGTAAGGTACACTCCCAGGTAAGGGCCCCGAAAGCAGGTCTAACTCTTCCCCTACTCCCTAATGAAGTACAGTAGGAGGTATAGTCTTCCACACCACTCCCTGAAGGGAGGGCCACAAACACTGCCAGAGCCCTGACAGGTTGCTGGATAGACTCATCTCACTCAGATGGTGAGGCACACACACTAAATTCAGGAAGTTCTGCATATTATATAGCTTCAGTAGGCACCACCCCTGTGGCACTGTTAGTGGGCACAGAGTCTGATGACACTTCCTTCACTTAATAATATGCATCACAGGAGGTGAGGTCAAACCCCATGATCACTCCTGGCAAACCTGCCCTTTTAACAGGGATTATTGCACAGGAGGAGAAAGGCATGTAACCCCAAAATTACACAGGGCTACATATGTATGTATATACGTACGTACAGGGTTTGAGTGAATTTCATTTCATGTGCATTTGCTGCGAAGTGCAGAAAACAATTAGAACTACAATATTTGTTTTAAAAATAAAGATACAAGAACTGAAATAATGCACAGTTTGTAAAGAAAATAAAAATTCATAACAAGTTGTATGATATCATGACAAAGAGTCTGAAACACTAAACGCTAACATATGGAGCCCATGGAGTCTAACTTCATCTCCTTAGTAACTCCTAGTCACTCTGTTTCCTTGTTATCATTCAGTGCTAATGTAAGCAATCAATGACATTAAGCCTATATTTGTTTAGTGCTTACATGATGTCTCAGCCTGCAGATGCTTGTTAATTGAATAAAAAAGTTTTTTAACCTGTTATTATGCCTTGTTCTGTCTTTTTTCTTTCCTATTGTTTTTTGTTTTGAAAGCACGAGAGTAGAAACCAAGCATAGATGAGCCAGTGTTACAGCATTATGTTTAACAGATATTAGATAAGGATACTGTAGATAAACTGGGCAGACAAGGTAGGCACATGGTCTTTGTCTACTGTCAACTTGTATGTAGATGGGTTAAAAATAGTCTTGTTAACCCCCAACTGGCCTGTAACTGAATAAGTATAGAATAAATTGTGTCCTGATTATTTGGTTCTTCAGCTCACATGGTATAGTTTTCAGAAACAAATACAGTAATCTAAGCAAATTTCACTATTAAAAAAAAATGATGTAATGGAACTTTATCTTAAAAAGACATCATAAATACCTTAGGGCATGAGCCATTTTAGGAATTAAAGCTGGAAAGATGTCACCAAAAGCAAGAGAGCAAAAAAAATTCTGTTTAAATCAACATGAGAAATGTTCCAAATAAAATTTACCAAATATCTTGGTTGGTTCACTAAGATTAAAAAACACATTTTTTAATAAAAAGTGAAGGTAAAAGTTATATAGGAATTTTATCATAGACAAAAAACTATTTAAACAAACATCAAGATCAGCCTAGAATCTAAAATGTAATGCACACTGTGTATGTAATGTATATATTGTATATGCATACAAACAACTATCATAAAACTGTATCACTGATAGAAATTTGTTTATTATCTAACACCTTCCCCCCCAAAGCACATTTCTGCATTTCCACCATGTTCCCTGGAACAGACCCGAGGAGCTTGAGGCCCCTAGAGCCCCTCCTTAACCTCCTTACTCCCTGATGGGGCAAGGTGAAATCGCTCCTACTCCACTGAGGGAGGGGATAGAACCAACACAATGTGGTGTAGTGACAGAGTTTGTAACCCTACCCCATAACAGGGCTGGTCCAGGTACTGGCAGGCATCACACCACTGGCATGTGATCCCCGCTGCTCATGTACACTATTATCAAATCAATATTTTCAATGCACGATCAGCTGTAGAAGCTGTGCATGGAGATGCAGCGTCTCCAGGCAGCTCTTACAGGCTGCATTTTTATCCATACTTTATCGCGCTATAGAATTTATAGCGAGATAGCACTGATACAAAAAACAGGTCGGACGATAGTGGTTTTTTTTATAGGCCTTAAAAAATGGCCTTCACTTCTTTGTGAATCCCGTTTTTGGCTTCATGTCTTACAGCGCGAAAAAAAAATTGACAAACGAGGGGCGATAAGACACTTATCGACAGGTTTTCAAACTCGTGCAATTCTAGTAGCCTCGATTAGCTTATCGAGGCTAATCGTGGCTTTAGAATAAAGATTTCCTCTCAAAATTGTCCCGCTAGGAAAAGTTGGCAGGAGGATTGTGAGAAGCTGCCGATTAGCAGCGAGAGGTTACTTAAAAAACAAAATGCATTTTTCCTGCATCAGATTGATGCTGGGAGTCTCTGGAGCTGATACCCATTAATAAAAGCACCAGAGACCCCCGGCATGAATCCCATGCAATAAAAATTTATTTACAGTCAACTTCATTACCTTGGCGGCTAACCGCAAAGGCAATGAAGGAGTTAACCTCTGCCGCTACCGACAAAGGGCCAAATACCCCCTTCACCCACACCCGCTACACACAGTAAACACTAATACCCACCTCCTCAACCCCCACATGATTGATACCAAAGCCCGTGGGCATCCAGGGTCCTCAGGTGCTCCCTGCGGGTTCTTGTGGGCCCTTCACTGTTCCCCACAGGTATCCAGGGGTCCTCAGGTTGTCCCCGTGGGTGTAAGTGGGCTCTCAGGTGGTCCCCGTGTGTGTCCGGAGGTCCTCAGGTGGTCCAAGTGGGTTTCTCTGGGCCATTAGGTGGTCCCTGTGGGTGTCCGGGGGTCCTCAGGTGGTGTCCTGGGGTGTCTATGGGCCCTCGGGTGGTCCCCGTTGGTGTCTGGGATCCTCAGGTGGTCCCTGCGAGTTTCTGGGGGCCCCGGGTGGTCCCCCCGGGTCCCCTGCTGGCCTGCAAGTTCAATCCTGTGGCAATTTTTTTTTCTCTAACATTTAAATAAATACACCTGCCTACCCCCCCCCCAACACATACAGTACAGTAATGGTCAAAATAACAATTATCCAGATAGGGATTATAGCTCATTTGCCCATTATTAAATCAAACATTAGCCAGCATAAATAAAGTAAATAAACCTTTCTATTTACCCCTGCCATCATGATGGTCACCCTCATCAGCATACTGCAGGGCCATGTCCTCCGTTGCCAGAAAGAAAACAATAAATAATACAATCTGATGGCCCCTAACCCCTTAATCACTTAGTGGTTAGTAACCGCTATAGTAATTAAGGGGTTAACCCACCCTTCCCACTACCCACCCAGGAGGCCTAACCACCCACCCCAGACCCACTATACCCACCCTCTACCCATTGATTGGCATAGTGGTACATCATGCCCATATAATATGGGCATGATAAGCCACTATAGCAGTCAATGGTCATCCTAATAAAAAAGCCTGAAGGCCAAAAATACACAATAATAAAACATATACACAGGCACCTAAACACCACAATTAAATAAATAAAAGCACTTGCCAACCAATTAAAAAAATTAAAGCACTAGCCAACCAATCAATTCATTAATTTTAAACACTAGCCAACAAAACAATTAATTAATAAAACCACTAGGCAACACATCAATTAAAACCAGTAGCCAACAAAATAATTAATTAAATAAAAATGCTAAACTATCGGAAAATGAAATAAAAACAAGCCATCAAAATTACAAACAATTTAAGTCAAACAATAAACAGAAAAATAAAATACAGCAATCAATAGAAAAAACACTTTTGCCAAAAAATGCATTGACTGTCACTATATATAATCTATACCCTAAATGGGCACAGATTAATACATTAAAAGAAACAATTACAATAAAAAAAACCTGTAAAAATACAATTATATACATTCAATATTTTTCTTAGCTTTAGAAGCGGTGACCCCCTGAATCCTGCTTAGGTGATTAAGGGGTTAGTGGCCATTAGATTTTTATTTTTCAATGTATTCTTCCTGGCATCGGAGGACATGGACCTGCAGTATGCGGACGATGACGCGGCTAGCTGCTAAGGTAATGAAGCTGCTTTAATGTAATTTTTAATAATAGTGTGCGGGAGAATGGGGTCTCCTGAGCTGAACCGCTTTGGTTTCAGCCTCAGGGACCCCCTGCTTCCCGAGTTACAGGCCCCGGTATAGGGAATCGGGTGCCGGTATCGTATAATGTATTATTGACATTACAATTGATGTGGAGGGGAAAATATACCTTTGTGCAGATGACACAAAGAGAGGGTTGTGCCTGCCAGCTGAGAGAGTATAGACTGGAAGACTGGAGTATTGTTTTATCCCGGGCAGCAAGGAGTCCAACCCTGCAGAGTGCTTAGAACTGATCTCGGGGAGAGGCATTAGATTCCTAGTCCCATTGGCATGTTTACAGTTGATCAATTCTCACACTCTCTTGCCCTGTCCCTAGAATCTGTCCTTCAGAATTTGGCCCCAGCGCGTCTCAGTATTAGTCCATGCTGGAGTAAGAAACAACGTATTCTATGATCCTTCTTAAATAAAAGCCATCTTCTCTGTACTAGAGAATATTTTAGTACAATTCACTTGATTGGAGCTCAACTTTTTTTTCCCGCACAGTGGAGCTGCTTCACAGCATATTGAAAAGAGGTCTTAATTAGAAAAGGACTGGGAGGGTCACACAAGTGTAAAGTATGAAAGAAACATCAATCAGAAGTGTGTGCCTAATATTGCGAGCATGAACATATGAGCAGAATGCAGGACGCTTTGATCACAGCCCCGGCCCTGCTCCTACTGCGATCTAAGCAGACAGCAACCTAAAAAGAGACATATGTATTTTCCAATGGATAGCACTCCTCTGCTGCACTACAAAAAGTAGTATTGGTACATTGAGACTACGGAACTTTAGGTTGACGTTAAGAGATAGATGGAGTGCAGGTTGAGATTAAGACGTTGGACAAGTAAAGTGTGAGTTTTGGGCGTGGAAATTATAGTTCATTTTGAAAAGCGTGTAGATGACGTCAAACCCTAGGAAAAGTGGATACATTATTGGTAAGCACTCAAATAATTGTATATATGCTTTAAAAGTACTAACTAGCGCATTAAGACAGGATTTTTAAAACATTCCAACTAAATCAAACCTAGCAAAAACACATTTCTCTCACTTTATAATCAAACAGCCTTACACAGCACATGGGATGGAAAGAACAAATTGATTGCTGGTTATTTTCTCGTCAGATGTACCTGTAAGTCATAAGGATTCCATTATCAACACACACATAAACACAGTAAACATGACTTTTTTTTTTTTTCTGATGCATTTATTATAAATCCATGATCATCATTTTAATGGCTTTTCCTTTATCTCTTTTTGCTTCCTCACATCCCATTCCTCACATATTTCTGACTAGCTTAACATTTAATAGGATCTTTATGACCCTAACAAATAAATAACACTATCACTATCTCCCTATTATGATCCCGTTGCACACACTGAATTTCTTTGCATTTCATTACACACCCAAAACAGATTTTATAACAAAAACACTGTGCTACTCATTTGAAATGCAATTTTTCTTGCCTATTGTACGATATTAACCTTCCTCATATAATTCCATATTTGCTGATGAAATCACATAGGGGGCTATGCACTAAGCAGCACACTTTTGCCTCCGAATGGGAATTTTTGACTCGCACATTAAAAAGTGAAGCCAAACACGGGATTCACTAACAAGTGAAGCGCATTTTGGTCCGTGCGGCCAAAAAAATGCCCTTTCGCGCAAGCTCTTTTTTTCCCCATGCTATCGCACTTAAACTTGTAAAGCGCAATAGCTAATAGGGGAAAAAAGCCGCCTCTAAGACCTTGCATGGAGACACTGCGTCCCCTGCACGGCCCTTACAGGCGATCGTACTGTAAAAATATAGATTTTAATACTAGTGTACATGAGCAGGGGGAACCGTATTGGTTTCAGACTCGGGGACCCCCTACTTCCCGGGATACAGGCCCCGTTATTGGGTGCCGGTATCCCCTGTACTTTTAAAGCTCCCGCGTCACATGACCGGGGGATTTAAATCTTGCAGGGGATAGCGGCACCCCATAACGGGGTCTGGATCTCATGAAGTAGGGGGTCCCCGAGGCTGAAACCAATGCGGTTCAGCTAAGGAGACCCCCTACACATCTACACTAGTATCAAAACACAAATAACAATACAAAAATAAATCATTACCGTAGCGGCTATCCGCTCTGGTAATGAAGCTGCTTTAATATAATTTTTATTAATATTGTGCGGGAGCAGGGGGTCTCCTGAGCTGAACCGCATTGATTTCAGCCTCGGAGACCCCCTGCTTCCCGAGTTACAGGCCCAGATATGGGGTGCTGGTATCTCCATCACGCGACGTGGACGCTTTAAAAATGGAGGCGACACTGGCATCCGATGCCCCATACAAGGGGCTGTAACTCAGGAAGCAGAGGGTCCCTGAGCCAGAAATAAAAGCGCTTCAGCTCAGGAGACCCCTGCTCCCGCACACTATTAAAAAAAATACATTAAAGCAGCTTCATTACCTTAGCGGCTATCTGCTAAGGCAATTAAGGGGTTAAGGCACGAATGCATGTTTATTGGGCACAATTGCCCCCAATAAACATTGCAATACACAACACACCCACCCCGTGTGCCCCCAACAACCCCTATACCCCCTAACATACATAAAATATCTTAATTGTTTTTTATGCCCAGGAATTATACTATACAGTAGGCCAGCGGTGCCATCGGGTGTTCCCCGCGGGTGTCCAAGGTCCCCACAGGGGTCTCGGGTGGTCCCCGCAGGTGACTGGGGGTCCCCGCTTGCCTGCGGTACCAATCCTATGCCAAAAAAACCCAACATAGTTTTAAAAAAATACACCCTCCTCCCTTCCCCGCCCCTAACACATATAGTACAATAAAGGGCAAAATTACAATTATCCACATATGGATAATAGTGCATTTGCCCAAATAAAATACAACATTTAGCAGCATAAATAAAGTAAATAAATCTTGCACTCACCACTGCCAGGCTGCCACGATGAAGGCCGTTCTCATCCTCATCTCCGTCCATGTCCTCCGTTACCACAACCAATACAGCACATAAAAAAAAACAATCTAATGTCCCCTAACCCCTTAATCACCTTAGCGGATAGTAACCGCTTTAGTAATTAAGGGGTTAACCCACCCTCTGCCACTACCCACCCAGGAGGCCTAACCACCCTCCCCAGGCAACTACCCCCACCCTTCACCCATTCATTGGTACATCATGCTCATATAATACTATAGCAAAAAATCGGGAAGGAATCAAAAAACAGGCCCAAATAAATATTTGAACAGCATCACTTTATCATTACACATTGCAGATGGTCAGTATACACACCTAACACAGTGGGTTCAGGCAGTTCTTTGGGCTTCACCCTCAGGATGTACCCTGGGCCTTCACTCCAGGCCAAGGGGCCCTGAAGCAGTCCTTGCACTCCCCTAAGGGAGGGAATACAGATTGGCAGAGTCCTGGACAATAGTTGTGGGTAGACCAGCCTCTCTCAAGCAGGTAGAGGCACTGACTAAATTTAGCAGTGCAGCTTCTTAAATACAAGGGAAGCACGTACAAGGTTTGAGTCCCTGATTGGACACACACAGGCCTAGTTCCACCGCCTCCCCTGTGACTCACTGAAGCTGTTGTGGGTGGAGAAAACCCATGATTACTCCTGGAAGGCCTGCTCTTGCCAGGGCTTACTGCCAGGAGGGGGCAGACTGGTAGCCAAAGAAACCAGTCCTGGCTACACTAACAAATACCCTTAGTTGATCTGTATGTTGGTGCAACTGAGCTCTCTGTTCTAGGGCCCCTGGAACAATCTAACACAAAATAATACTATACCGTAGTCAATTATATATTTTAAAGTATAATTTATTTTATCTAATCTGTTTCATCAGCAGTTAAATAAGAGTACTTAACTTTCTAATTTGCTTTAATTAATTGGTGAACATGGCAAGTAACTTACATTTGACTGCTCGTTGTCTATGCTCCAATTTACACTTTGTCTAGATACAGTATGTGAAAACCTTCTCTAGACATTACACCTGGTGAATAAATATGGAACCTAGAGTAATTCAGGCTGATAAGGGGTACTTTATAAAGTTGCCTTCATTAGTGACAATTTACTAATTTAGACAATGGGTATTTTTTTCCCCATTTAATGCTCCTGAATTGATCTATGTCCCTATGGATATACATACATACAGGGACACTGAATGGGTGTATTGTATTTTTTGATGTACAGTACATTCATTGTTTTTTATGCTCTTTTAATGCCCCGGTATGTAATTGTAGTCATGCCTAACAATGCCTACTGTCATCTCTCCTGCTGGCAGCAAAACCTGGTAAGTTACAGGAGTGCCAGCAGTAATTATGGAGGTTTGCCCTCACACCCTGGTGAGGTGCCCTATGTATGGATGGGAGTGGCTACATGTTCTGAGTCCATTGTTAGTGACCTCAGAGATGTGCCTGCCTCCTGAGGTATATAAGGCACCGCACTGCCTAAAGTTAGTGCGTAGAAGCGGAGAGGTTAGTGTGGAAGTTTGAAGTACAAAAATAACCCCCTGGTGTGAGTTTGCAATTACTCTCCTGGGGCCCTCACCACCAAGAAGGAGTTCCTCATCAGGACCATCTACCTGCCTACGCATAGATCCTGATGAGGTGGAGGCGCTGCACATGATGTAAGTAGGACTCGTCACCCACTACCTCAGATACCTGTCTTGCATGACATTCCCCAATACCATCAAGCGGGAGACTCAGGAGTCCTGTTGCCTACAGGTGCACCACCAGACACACGCATGTAATGGGGCTGGATAGACCACAGGGGCCAATGTGAGATTGGGTGGGTTAGACCAGACACAAACACCCGTTACATAATGTATATCTATATGGATAGACACACAAGGATAATAAATGATTGATTTGCTAATGTTTATGTTTTTTCCATGTATTTCAAATGTATTTAGCTGCTTGATTTCTACATTGTTGTGTGTGTAATTTAATTTTTTATTTATGTAGCCGGGACCCCTTTATCACCAATTGTTGTTGCGGGGTGGGAGAGTGCTGCAGTAGGGAACGCTCCGATATCGGAGGTTCCGCGTAGAGGGAGCGTCATGTTGAAGGTTGGCGCAGGCGCAGAATCGGGCCGGCAGGAGGTTGCGCATGCGCGGGCATAGTGAATAAAGCCCGCGAAAGGGGAGAGCTCTGATAGGAGGGAGGCCGTGGGACTACGGGTCCCAGCAGCCCCGTGGACCCTCGTGACACGGGAGGACCAATGAGATGCGAGGAAGGGAGGAAAAGGGGTCGAGGGGTGCGCACGTGAGTCAGAGCTAGTGGTGCGAGGAAGGAGAAGGAGCTCCGGTGTAGGGAGGCATTCCGCCCCTACCTTGGCCTCATACCCCAGGCCCAGTTAGACCCTGAGCCCCAGTAGTGTGAAGCTGAGCTAGGGACTGGCCATAGATAGGTTCCGGTTCCCTTATTGTGTGTTATTGCTATCAGGACATTTCCAAGACAGCAGGAGGTCTGGGCTCAGACTCCGCTGTCGTGCTGCTGCGCGTCTGGGTGGGATCGCCCCGGACACCTACGGGCGACGTCATCTAGGCCCACACCGATCCTTTGTGAAGACTGTTGCAGGACCGGGTACTGGAGTGCCCGGCAGGTAAACTACAAGTGCACCAACGATATCACTATTCATTCAGGACACAGTGGCAGCGCAGTCACACACATATTGATTCACTGTCTCACTTGAGGGTGGGAAAATATTGGACGAGGTATCTGGACACGGGGTGGGATCACCCGGTGAAAGGGGAGGGTAGTGAGCGTCCTGCGAGACGCAGACTATAGTGTCGGCCTAAATTAGGGACGCTGGTTGATGATAAAGGAGGAGAGAGGTTGCATCATTTCTTTCATGCTAGTAAAGTTAATTGGTTTTACTGCTGTGTGGGTGTGTTGATGTACATAAGGTCCTGCGAAGAACCACTTCCCCTCTGGCGGAAGCTGTCGCAGGTGGAGGCGCTGCACCAAGTATCAAGTATTGCGCGTGCCCCAGGCTCTCCGTGGCAGAGGCTTAGGCCCTGTGAGCCTACAGGTTATACAGCATATGGTAGTGGTGTGTGTTCGCTAAGAATCAGAGCTACATTTAGTTACATGTAATTTTTAATGGTTTTTCCAGTAGTTTATTTCTGGGGCTTGCTTAGTAATACCGGCTTATTTTTGGTAGTTAGATTTAGTATGATGGTGGTTACTTTGAAGTAGACTTTTTTTATCAATGGTTTGTATTGAGGAATGTAATAGTGATTTGTATAATTGATTGTGATTGTATTGTAATTTATTTTTTAATTGATTAATTTATCGATGGTCAATTTATTTATCTTTACTTGCTTAGTTTGAATTTCATTTTGTGGATGGCATTGTATGTTGTTTTTCATAGTTGATTTTATTTGGAACATTGATTTTGCATAGTGTTACATGATGCACAGATTAATTGCATCATGTGCACACTAAAATGCAAGTGTTTTTTTGGAAATTTGGGATACAGTATAGGTGCTGGTGTGTTGTAAGATGAGATAGAATGTATTTCTCTATGAGCTGGTTTAATTTTCAGATGCAATGAGCTGTTTTTCTGATTGTTATTTCATGTTTTTATTTCTGCATGTTTGTGTAATCCTTAACCATTTATTTGTATATTGGTGTTGTGTGTAAATATATACAGTCATGTGAAAAAGAAAGTACACTCTCTTTGAATTCCATGATTTTACATATCAGGACATAATAACAATCATCTATTCCTTAGCAGATCTTAAAATTAGGTAAATACAACCTCAGATGAACAACAACACATGACATATTGGTATGATGTTGTAACAACCTGGGAGTCACGCCGCCCTCGGCGTGCTCCCCACACACCTGCAGCCCCGCCGGGTCCTCCCGCGGTACACAAACTGCCTCCCTCCAGGACGCCGCTTCCTGCTCCACGGGGGCGCGCGCGCACGCCGGTCTCCTTCTTCAAGGGCCGTTCCTAGGGTTATGCCCTGTCACGTGCCCGCAAACGCAGCTACACGGAGGTGCGCCCACACGGAGGCGCACCAGCCTCTTAAAGGCACAGCACCTCAAACCATTACTGCAATCAAATGCAGCCTAACTACTGGGCTTTATTGCTCCTCCCCTGGGAGTCATTCTGGACACATCCCTGCCACATGCAAAAGGAAAGGGGAGGGGAAACTCCCACTTGTGATGCTAACCAGGAGTAGACATATGCCTTATTTATAATATATAAACATCTTCATTGCATAAGACAGTTCATGAGGCTCAGGAATCCAAATAGTCCAACAATAAACACACTCCCATAAGCTTGCCACTAGCCTGTATAGGTAGATCTTGTGTGGTAGTCTGGGCAATGTGCAGGACTGATCACATAAATGAAGTAAATGATTTACTCACTGCTGACCTTGGGGGATAGCCTGGTCCTGTCGGCGTGCTCCTACCCTGACGACACACAAATATATTTCTCAACACCCGATCTTACACCTGCTGTACAAACTAAAGTTTCTGAATGTCTCTCTGCTATATCATCCTGGATGGCCCTCCGCCGCCTTAAACGCAACATGGTTAAAACAGAGCTCCTCATACTTCCTCCCAAACCTGGTCCTACTACCTCCTTCCAAATTACTGTTGGAACTACGATCATTCACCCAGTAGCCCAAGCACGCTGCCTTGGGGTCACACTCAACTCCTCTCTCACATTTGCCCCTCACATTCAAAACATTTCTAAAACCTGTCGCTTTTTCCTCCGCAATATAACAAAGATACGCCCTTTCCTCTGTTGCTCGACTGCTAAAACTCTGACTCAGGCCCTTATTCTCTCCCGTCTTGATTACTGTAACCTCCTGCTGTCCGGCCTTCCTGCCTCTCACCTGTCTCCCCTACAATCTATCCTTAACGCTGCTGCCAGAATCACTCTACTCTTTCCTACATCTGTCTCAGCATCTCCCCTCATGAAATCCCTCTCCTGGCTTCCGATCAAATCCCGCATCTCACACTCCATTCTTATCCTCACTTTTAAAGCTTTACACTCTTCTGCCCCTCCTTACATCTCAGCCCTAATTTCTTGTTATGCACCATCCAGACTCTTGCGTTCTTCTCAAGGATGTCTTCTTTCTAACCCCTTTGTATCTAAAGCCCTCTCCCGCCTTAAACCTTTTTCATTGACTGCCCCTCACCTCTGGAATGCCCTTCCCCTCAGTACCCGACTAGCACCCTCTCTATCCACCTTTAAGACCCACCTTAAGACACACTTGCTTAAAGAAGCAGCATATGAATAGCACTGTGGCTATTCTGAACACATGATACATAAAGCTTGGCCCCCTGCAGACGCACTTACCAGAACTCCCTCCTACTGTCTCTGTACGTTCTCCCTACCTACCAATTAGACTGTAAGCTCCTCGGAGCAGGGACTCCTCTTCCTTAATGTCTAAAGCACTTATTACCATGATCTGTTATTTATATTATCTGTTATTTATTTGATTACCACATGTATTACTGCTGTGAAGCGCTATGTACATTAATGGCGCTATATAAATAAAGACATACAATACAATACCCAGAAGAAATGGAGAACATACAGGAGAAAAGGCGTTGCATCTGCTGCTGCTGAAGATAAATTGTAACCACAAACTGCAAACTGCAAGAAACTAGGTGCAAAAATTTATTTGGGGCATATTAAAAACAGCCAAAAGGACACTCTAACGCGTTTCACGTGGTATCCCACGCTTTATCAAAGAGGAAATATCACAAACGATCGCATACTTAAATACCCATAATTCTCTCTCCTCTCCTATGACGCTGCATCGCTTGAAGCCAATCGGAAGCTACGGAGGCGTCACACCCCTCTTACTAGTGTGGGGCACGTAAGCCCAAGACACAGCCAGCTGAGCTTCACTATTTGATTGCAAGGGAGGCAATGTATCCTCCCAGCTATGACGCGACGGCCCGTCCGGCCAATCAACTGCCTATTAGGACGGGAAATCATGGAAGTAAACAAAAAGCTATTAAGAAACTTTACTCGGGGGAGAGGAATAGTGGGTATATTAGTAAGAAACATAGAACATACTGGGTCACTGTTACATGTGCATATTTCATTGGTTAGTATTACAACGACTTGTATTGCAATAATTAAGGAAACAATGACCCACATAATAACATTGAAAAGATTAAAAACCACTATCAACACTATAGTGTAAAAATGTATAAAAACACACACAAATAGCTAATGTACATTACCCTCACAATACACAAAGAAATATATACAGTAAAAAACCATTAAGTGGTATTAACCACACTTGTATTACCAAAATCATGTTGAAAAATAATTCTCATTTGTTTGCATTGATTTTCAAAAGAACATTGTATCTTGACAGAACATAGTTGCATGGAAAGCAAAATTGCATGGAAAACACAATTATAGTGCAAATCAATCATGGTTGTAATGCAAATCAGAAGTATGACTATTATTATAGGGGCTATTCATAAAGATGAGGCATTTCTGTCTAGAGGTGCCATATAATAAACAATTGTCTATTTAATTGGATGTCCCAAATCACTTATTGAAACCTAGCCTATATGAATAGAGGCATATTGCATATCAAGTAGTTGCACACTTATTGCAAACTATTTACAAGAAGTAATGCAATTCCCAATCCACATTGAGTCCTTGGGGGATCCTTGTATTGAATTGAAACATCCAGTACATTTTTCGTTACATTTTTGGCTGGAACTTAAAAGAGCTGTGCAAATGTCCACAAACCTCAATAAACTGAAGCAACGTTGTAAAGAAGTGTGGGCCAAAATTCCTCCACAACGATGTGAGACTGATAAAGTCATACAGAAAACGATTACTTCAAGTTATTGCTGCTAAAGGTGGTTCTACAAGCTATTGAATCATAAGGTGTACATAGTTTTTACACATGGCTTCTCCATTTTGGCTTTATTTTTGTTAAATAAATCATGACACGGTGTAATTTGTCATGTGTTGTTGTTCATATGAAGTTGTATTTACTTAATTTTAAGACCTGCTAAGGCACAGATGATTGTTATTATGTCCTGATATGTAAAACCATGGAATTCAAGAGGGTGTACTTTCTTTTTCACATGACTGTATATATATATGTATATATATATATATATATATATATATATATATATATATATATATATATATGTTTTGTGTGTGTGTATATATATGTATATATGCATATGTGTGTGTATGTATATATATATAGTTAATATTTTATATATATATATAAATATATATATAAATAATACCCACTGTACAAATTAATGGTTACTGTCGCGGTTATTATCCGCTAAGGTGATTAAGGGGTTAGGGGACATTACATTGGCTATTTTTATTCTTTTGTATGTTTTGCAGCATCGGAGGAGACATGGGCAGGATGAAGATGAGGATGAAGATGGCCTTCATCGTGGGTGCCTGGAAAAGGTACTTTAAGTGTAATATGTATTTACTGGATTTATTGTGTTTAATGTATTTAAAATGGGCAAATGCATTATTATCCATACAGTATGTGGAGAATAGTAATTTTGCACATTACTGTATTGTATGTGTTAGGGGGTAATGAAGCTGCTTTAATGTATTTTTATTAATAGTGTGCGGGAGCAGGGGGTCCCCTGAACTGAACCGCATTGATTTCTGGCTCAGAGACCCCCTGCTTCCCAAGTTACAGGCCCCGGTTTGGGGCATCAATGCCATTGTCGCCGCCATCTTTATAGCGTCTACGTCGCGTCTCGAGACCCCCTGCACCCGCACACTGTTAATAAAAATACATTAAAGCAGCTTCATAAAGGGGCCTGTATCTCCTGAAGTAGGAGGTCCCCAGACCTGAAACAATGCGGTTCAGCTCCGGAGACCCCCTGCTCATGTACACTATTATTAAAATGAATATTGTTAATGCACGATCGCCTGTAACAGCCGTGCATGGAGATGCAGAATCTCCATGCAAATGTTACAGGAGGCTTTTTTTTTCTATCAGCTATCGTACATGAAGTTTTAGTGCGCTAGCAGAGGGAAAAAACATTGCACGCATGATAGGCCAGTTTGTGGCACGTCTGGTAGAAAATGGGCTCAAGGCCTTAGTGAATCGTGCCTCCTGCTTTACTTTTTAATGGACGTGCAATTTTTTTTCAGCCTGGCGCAAAAGCTCACTGCTTAGTGCATAGCCCCATTAGGGCCATCCCTAGCAACTAAAGATTGTTGCAGGAACCAGAAGTGATAAAAGCAAATAGACAGATGGCATCCTTAGCAACCTGGCAAGGTTTGGAAATGCTAAAGATTACATTATTGTAGCCATGTGTAAAATTGGTGTACAGATCTCTCTCATGCTGGCAGTAATCCTGGTAAGAAGGCAGGGTTGCCAGTAACTATCATGGAGGTTTGCCCTCAAACCCTGGTGAAGTGTCATATGTAGCAAAGGAAGTGACAACATGCTTTGTGTCCACTGTTAGTGTCACAGAGGTGGGTCTTTTCTGAGGCTATATATTAGACAGAACTGCCTAAAGTTAGTGTTGTTGGTTCAGTGTTGTGAAGTGTCTGCAGCAGTTCAAGTCTGTCTGTCAGAGAGTCAAGTGCAAGCTGATTACACACTGTGTCCAGGGACCTGGCACAGCTGGTGGTCTCCCTTATGGGAGAGGTGGAGAGCAACTCAATTAAGAGAGAAGGAACCTTCTGCATGAGTACCTCAACGAAATGAGCGGCTAAGTGTCGGCCGCTATGATGGGCAGTCTGCCACGTAACATGCTATTAAAGATGCCCTGGTTCAAGAGATCTTTCCTGAGTGAGTCTGGAGTTATTCCCCAGGAAGATGAACCAAGGAGTTCCCTGTCAGATACTCCTCCCTGCTGCCGTAGGGATCCTGATGGGGTGGAGGCACTGTACCAAATGTGAGTAGGACTCAGCACACTACCTCAGATGCCTGTCATGGTGATATTCCCCATTACCAACCAGCGGGAGACTCAGGAGTCCTGTTACCAGCAGGTGCACCACAACACACATACATGTAATTGGGAGCAGAGTACACCCACAGGGGCCAATATGAGATTGGGTGGGGGGTCTGACCGTTACATTAGATTTTACAGAGGTATCTTTATAAATCTGATAATTGAATAGCAATATAGACTATTTGCATGCAGCACCTATTGCCCCACCCTAAGGCTAAGGCCCCACTGCCTCAGACCACGCGCCCGCACTACAGACAGGCGGCGCGTGGAGAGGCACTTGGGGCTTTTCCAGTCCAAAAGGACCATTTTTGCGAGCGGGGGGGCGTGGTCAAAACGGGTGGGGGAGCGTGGCCATGATGTGGGGGTGCGCGGCCATGACGTGAGGGGGCGGGCCCGCCCGTCTGCCGTTCAGCCCCTCAACTCCTCAGCCGTTCAGCCCCTCAACCGCTGAGCCCCTCAAATCCTCAGCCCCTCAACTCCTCACACACAGACAAGCACTCAGGCACACACACAGACAGGCACTCAGGCACACACATACACACACACAGACAGGCACTCAGGCACACACATACACACACACAGACAGGCACTCAGGCACACACATACACACACACAGACAGGCACTCACGCACTCAGGCACACACATACACACACACACAGACAGGCACTCACGCTGCTTT
This sequence comes from Ascaphus truei, assembly GCF_040206685.1. Classification (NCBI taxonomy): domain Eukaryota; kingdom Metazoa; phylum Chordata; class Amphibia; order Anura; family Ascaphidae; genus Ascaphus; species Ascaphus truei. Next base: position 404,057,512 of record NC_134485.1, on the reverse strand, counting down.
CCCCCCACACTCTCCTCCCCTCCTCCCGAAGCCTCCCCTCCTCCCGAAGACTCCCCTGCTCATTGGCTCACAGCCACACCACGTGACGCGTCACCGCTTGGGATTACAATTCTCTTGAATCCCCTGGCGGCTGACACATCACAGCATGTAGTGAGCTGTGCCATGAGGGGGGACTGGGACCGGCTCGGGAGGATTCCCCTGCTGGTGGGGAACGCTCGTGCGGCCGCCCGCGCCGCCGGGTGCAGCGGGTCCCAGCCCTAAATGAGATCATCTAGCTACCAGTGTTTCTGGTGCTGGTGCATACCTGTGAGGTTGAACAGAAGGCCATGAGAACTCTGCGATGGTATGGGGAGACATCAGGACAGGCTCTCAGTGATGATTCCTCTGTAGTGCAGCATCTCTAGCCGATGAGGATCCTGGTGCAGCCAAGATGGTCCTCACTGGCAACTCATGTGGTGTTCCATTCAAGCAGGCCACAACAGATGTATTCAACTGGATCTTTATTTGCTGCATACATGAAGTTATGGCAGGCTCATTCCCTGAAGTAGTACCCAAGGGCTTGAGGCCCTGCAGATCCCTTCTCAGCTCCTATACCCCCTGATGGGATAAATGGTAAGTGCTTCCACTCCACAAGGGGATGGAAGAGAGAGCTCCTTCTGGGAGAGTGTCCACTTTTGTACCCCAGGGGAGGGGCTTGTATCCCTGCCCACTAACAATACAGGTCCGATACTGACACACATCACATCATGGACATGTGACCCAGCCAGTATCCTCCCCAGGGATGACACTCCCTGGTTGTTGTTAGGTCAGCCCATAGATACAGCAATAATGTATCCAGGCTGCAACAGCAAGCTAGGCCTATATGAGAGAGCTTATCCCCCACATTGCCGTTGTCTAACAGGACTTATACTGTTACTGTTGTAAAAACTACAAATGCCCTGCTACATTATTTCTATTATATTTATCTTATGTAAAGTAGAATGTGATAAGGTTGCGACTTTCTATTGCTTACCCCACGGCCATATTCAGGAAATGAGGTTGCAACTTTCTGTTGGTTGCCCTGCGGTCACACACTGACAAAAAATATATATATATATATATATATATATATATATATATTGGTAACATTGGGGTCTTCGTAAGGGGCAAAGGATCTGCTCCTCAGTAGCCCAAGTTCAGACATAACCTTAACTACACTTTATTTACTAAGTTAATTGTATGCATGGGATCAATGTAATGTTATTGCAGATAATGCTGTGATATCTTCAAATAATTCAGCATTATTTAAGTCTTGCCATACGTTTCGTTTGCCTATTACCCATATAACTCAGGTGTGTTTGAAGTCATTGTATATTAGCACATTCACTCTCCCACTTTCTTTCACACTCCCTATCTCTCATTTAACATAGGCATCTGTGGGAAGAGATTATAATATCAATTACATTATTTGGAAGCTCTCTTATTTCAGAACATGTGAAATTATCCAAGGAAAGTTACACAAAACAGATATACAATATATAACAAAAGATTGCATTTCAAATGAGCAACACAGTGCTTTTGTTAAAAAAAAAAATCTGTTTTGGGTGTGTAATAAAAGTCAGTGTGTGGAACGCGATTATGAGAGTGTGTGTTATGTTTTTCTTTGGGTCATAAAGATCCAATTAAAAGTTAAGCTACAGTTGTCAGAAACGTGTAAGGATGTGAAGAAGCAAAAAAAGAAATGATCACTACTGTATAATAAATGTATCAGAAAAAAAAGAAATAGTCTAGTTCACTGTGTAAATGTCAGTTACACTTGTAACGCTGTTTCCCCCACCCGATCGCAGATAGGGGCCATTACAGGGTGCAAGAGCATGGATCAAAAACTTCCCATCATGTATGGTGCATATACCTGCTGGCAACAGGAGGGTGAGTTGTCCGCCGATGGTAGTGGGGACACAGGATCAGGTTTCTGGGGTTCATACCCGACATATCTCTTTAGCAGTGTAGCACCCCCATCTGCCGTAGACTCCAGGAACTGAGGGTGATCTTCCACGGTAGAACTTATTACCTCTCCTCCCAGTAAGGTCACGCACCAGGCAGGAGGTATATAACAACAGGAACGGCTTATTCACTCTGTACAGCACAGTTACACAACAGTCTTCTGCCAGTTGCAGTACTCTCAGCTCTCACTGAATGATGGTCCCTGGATTGTCACTACAGGCCAAGGGCACCCGCAGCCATCCTAGCTCTTCCCCACCTCCCTAGCGGAGGCAGAGGTATGGTCCACACTCACTCTCCCCCGGAGGCAAGAGCACATGGGAAGGCCCCAATCTCAGGCTCCCAGTTTTGTGACCTGCCTTCCTCAGAGGGAAGGACACCGCTACATTTGGGGCGGTCCTGCCCTTAAGCACATCCAAGTGGCCGGGACCACGTTGTCCCAGCCACAACAGAATGTACCACCCTCGGCTGTCACTTAAGTGCAGCACCAGATGGAAGGGGGAAAAACCCATGCCAACTACAGATGACCTGGATACACTCTCCCTCTGGGAGTAAAATAGGTTACAACTTTACTATACAGATTAAAACAAACTGGCAATTGGGAAAAACCCATATGCGGTGAGGTTTAAACTAGCTAGTCGTCTCTTCCTTCCCTCTGAATGTTTTAATTTCTGTGGCAGGGCACCTGCTTCCTCCTGCGGCTGATAGGCCCATGTGACGCGTAGCTCACCACAAACGAAGCGCAACCGCGGTGCTGAGGTAGGGAACTGAGAAATGCCAACCCACAGCCATGCGGGAGTGCCTAGGATGTAGAATAGCCTTGCTAGCTGGATCAGGAGTACGGAAGGTAGAGTAGTCGTTATACTTGCCAGGTCTGGATTGGAGAGTAGCGGATCGTTGTATTGTATTGTATGTCTTAATTAATATAGCCAAATAAAGGAGGTTCCAGGGCACTACGGATTTTCAAAAAAGGATTTAATAGAAGAGGCACAACGTTTCAACCACCACACGTGGTCTTTCTCAAGTGAAGATAACTTAATGCTAATAGAACCACTACTTATAGCCCATACCCCAGGTGCAGTCATTCAAATTCATCTGGTTTCTCTTCCTGATGGCCATCTGTACTGCGCATGCTCGTGACGTCATATCCGGCGGAAGTCCCGCCCTCTTTTTTTTTTTTTTGGTCCGGTCTTCTGTTGCTTTTTTTTACTCTGGAGATCTCGGCATCCCATCCAGGCGCATGCGCGAGTGCACATCTGAACTCCCTGCTAATGACGTCATGCTGTAGAGATATACCCGTCTGTCCCACGATGTTCTGCTGCATCTCATATCCATTGCGAGTGACAGTAATAGTCCTGAACTACTTCTTGCACAATAAAGTCTCTTGTTACTCCTTTTGCACCATGTCTGGATTCTGTTTGGGGTGTGGATAGCAGGCTTGTAGTGGAACATAAGGGATAAAGCAAAAGATAAGCCATCAGTGTAAGCCCAGTAGAAAGTGGCAATCACTATATTTCAAGCATAAACCAAAACCATAAAATAGTGAGGAAAAAAGGCAAAGGTTAACTAATGGAGGTAATTAGTAATTAATAATTAATTACCTTAAAGAGGCAACGACCAGAGAAGATCAGCAGCAACAGCAAAATTCACTATAGCATCCTAAGCCATAGATTTTATCTAATATTAATGAAACTGTTTAGGGAGATATAATCATTAAGGCCCCTTGGGTAAACGGTATTGAGCGTAAATGTCCAAAATGCTTCTCTTTGTAAGAGAGCAGTGTCCTTATCTATCCCAGAGAAGATCTTTTGAACATGATCAATGCCCATTAATTTCAATGATGACACTGTGTGATTAAATTCTGTACAGTGTCTAATTAGGGCTGTTTCCTCCTTTTTGGCGTTAATTTTGCTGCGGTGTTCGATAAAGCGCGTTTTTAACATTCTGTTAGTCTTACCAACGTAAACTAAACCACATGGGCATTTAATTGTGTAAATTACATTGGTTGTTGTACAGGTGATCCTATAATTGATCTTAAATTTTTTCCCACTTCTGGGGTGACGAAATTCATCCCCTGTGTTGAGACTATTACAGATTGTACATCGTGGCATTTATAACACCCCGGTTTTGCCTGGAGAAAATGTGTTGTTTGATAATGCTTACTATCATCTGCAGAGATCAGAATATCTTTGATATTACGTCCTATCTGAAATGCGAACCTAGGTTTTTCTTTACATACCGTATTAAGTACGCCGTCATGTTGTAGTACACTCCAATGTTTATTTATGCTGTCTTTAATAAATTTACTGGCTGTGGTGTATTTGCTTACTATATTTATTCTTTCAGCTTCAACCCTGTGTAGATCATCAGCGACCTCTTTATCAAAGGCCCTCTCTATTCTGGATTTCTTATAGCCGCGTTGTAGGAATCTAGTTTTGATATCATCCAGTGTAGTATTCAGTCTTTCCGGTCTGTCAACAATTCGTGTTGCCCTTATTTTTTGGGAATAAGGCAGCATGTTTTTAAGTGATACTGGATGAAAACTAGACCCCCATAAGGTGGAATTCCTATCTGTAGGTTTTCTATACAAATCAGTATGCAGAACCTGCCCGTCAAAAGATATATGAACATCCAGAAACGAGATTTGTTTGTCGCTCCAATTTTTTGTGAAGCGCACAAGGGTGGGAATTTGCTCTAAATAATCCAAAAAATTAGTAAGTTCATCATCGGTACCATTCCATATGATGAACAGGTCATCGATGTACCGACAATAAAAAAGAATTTTACTTTCAAAAACAGTATTATAAATATATCTGTTCTCAAAGTCAGCCATATATAAATTGGCATAGGAGGGTGCTACGTTACTCCCCATTGCTGTGCCATTAACTTGTAAGTAAAAGGTGTTATCATACTTAAAATAATTTTTATGAAGCACAAAATGCAACAATAGAATGATAAAATCAATGGGTGGTTGTTTAGTGTGTTTTTTCTCCAGGAATCCCTTCACTATCTCAATACCTTCGGTATGCGGGATAATGGTGTACAAGCTGGTGACATCCATAGTTAATTAATGAATTAATTAATTAATTAATATACATAGTTATTAATTAATATAGCGCCATTAATGTACATAACGCTTCACAGTAGGAATACATGGGGTAGACAAATAAATAACAGATAATATAAATAACAGGTCATGGGAATAAGTGTTTCAGACATAAAAGTAACATTAAGGAAGGATTCCCTGCTCCGAGGAGCTTACAGTCTAATTGGTAGGTAGGGAGAACGTACAAAGACAGCAGGAGGGCATTCTCGTAGGTGCATCTGCAGGGGGCCAAGCTTTATCTATCACGTGTCTAGTATTATCCACAGTGCTATTCATACAGTGGCGGCTGACCTGAGTCTAAGTCGGCTAGATCCGCAGCTCTCAGATTATCCCGGTTAGGTGCGTTTTTTTCGCCTGGAGTGAATTGCGTTATTTCGCGCTCGTGATATTAGCATTTTATTCTCGCTGTCTGCAATACTGCAATGCCGTGTCAAAACTCTGGGGGCGTTTGCGAGCTGTTGTCTTGGAAGTCTAATACCTTCGCGGTTCAACCTACGTCAGTACACAGTCTGTGTGTGCGCGCGCAGTAATTGTAAATTTGCATATTTAAAGTATACATGCATTTGCAGTGCTGTGCTGCTGTACAGTATGTCTCATTTGAAAATTGTTGAAACACATACAGAAGGTGTGTACAGTACTGTAACAGTGTCACATTTCAGCATATACAGCGCTCTCCCCTCGCTCAGGAAAATTAACTGCACTGCAGGGTATTTCAACTTCTTATGCATTACATCTCTCCCACACCATTCATTTGAACGTGTGTCTGGTTTCAATCACATTCTTGCTTGATAGCAGGTGATTACTACGCATGCGCCTGTTACTTTGCCCACCACTGCTTGCTTGCCTGAGTGACCAAAAAAAAAATTTTACATTTTTTTTATTGTAATTTTTTTTCTCCACAAGCCTGCAAAAACCACCTTACTGTATTACGATATTCAATCTGTGCTGTAGCTTTTGACTGCGACCCTGTGCGTTTGACTGCACATGGTTGATTTGAGTGCTTTTTACGTACTGTATTTGGGGGTGTATTATTATGATGAACTGCCTTTTGAAATTAAAGTATGTCTTTAGCTTTGAACTTCATGCAGCTGTACCCTGTAGCCCCCTCCCCCATGAACACACACAAGGCTAGCTCAAGGATTTGAAATTCCACGGAGTCGTTAATTTTCTGAATCTTGACATTGTGTTCTTAATCCGTCCATAGCCGAGCTACAAAGCCTCAGTGCGCCTGCGTGTAATACTTTTTGAGATGGGAGCTAGCTGCTTATTGCGCATGACTCACCCAACCCCCCCCCCCTCTCCAGCGAGTCGTTAATTTTCTGAATCTTGACATTGTGTTCTTAATCCGTCCATAGCCGAGCTACAAAGCCTCACTGCGCCTGCGTGTAATCCTTTTTGAGATGGGAGCTAGCTGCTTACTGCGCATGAGTCACCCAACCCCCCTCCTCAGAGTCATTAATTTTCTGAATCTTGCCATTGTGTTCTTAATCCGTCCATAGCCGAGCTACAAAGCCCCACTGCGCCTACGTGTAATCCTCTTTGAGATGGGAGCTTTGAGGCTTTGTTTACGGTAACGCTTTGGAAAATCCCTTCTCTAATTTGATTTGCACAGAGCATCACCTCTATATGCGCCTGTGTATAATCCTCTTTCGGATGGGAGCTAGTTGATTACTGCTCATGCGCCTGTAACTTCACCCACCACTGCTTGCTTGAGTGCCCCCCCCAAAAAAAATTTTTAATTATAATTTTTTAACTGTTATTTTATCCAAAAGCCTGCAAAAACAATCTTGATATTACGATATTCAATCTGTGCATTTGCCTGCACATGGTTGATATGTGTGCTTTTTATGTACTGTATTTGGGGATGTAGGGATCAAATTATTATGATGAACTGCCTTTTGAAATTACTGTACTCTACTCTATGTAATCCGTCTGTAGGAGGACATGTGCAGAGGTACACAATGGAGACTGTTGTAAGGTGAAATCATAACAAGGCTTTATTGTGCCTGTCGCTTAAAACACAGCAAAAAAAACAACATAAGCGAAATAGTGAGCCAAACAAAGAAAACCTATCTCTGCTTTGGAGACTATCTACACATGTAGCTCAGCCCTCTCTGACTGGGTTGGTTAGCTAGGCTCTTTTCCAGCCCCAAATCATGGAGACATTTATCAATACACAGACCTAGATAATAGTCTTATAAGAAAAAGTCTTATCTGTTAGCTGGGCAGCTGTAGGGGAAGCTTCTCTGCTCTCCTGGATCCGCACCCTTGTGTGCACAGAAAATGTCAGGCTCCAGGTTAGAATCTTGTCCTCTTTGTCTTGTGGTCAGCTTGTCGCTCAAGACATCTGCCCTTCCTTGGTTTGGAGGGAAAATCTTCTCTGTCCCTGGTTCAGCTCCCTTTTCTTCAGGGTTTGTCAGTATTCAGGTTTAGAAGTTTTCCCTGTGTCTTGAAAGCAGCTCTGCTGTCTCTTCTGGCAGAGCTCAAGACTGTTTATCTCCAAGATCAGCTCAGGTGTGAGCTAAGGAGTCTCACTTCCTGTCTCAAAAGACATACTTTTCTAAGCCATCTAATCAGGCAGATGGTGTTTGTTAATTGACTACCAGCAGTTAACCACCACACTGCTGGATTAGAGGCACATTACCTGAACAGGGATAACTCCCCTGTTACATACCTCCCCTGTTTGTGGGAAGCTCGGGCTTGCCACGGCCAAAGCCCATCCTTCCACTCTCATTCTAGATATCTCTGTGAATTGAATGAGAGTGGATGGGGGAAGAGAACCCTCAGTCCTGCTGGGATTGGAGCCCTTTCTCCAGTTTATTCGTGTCTCCTCCTGAAGGTGCTTGAGATCAGCACTCCTCAGTCGCTCGAGGAGGACTTTTTCTAAGTATAGTCTTTTTGCTACGTATGCGGTCATGAGATTTCCCTCGCGTCGGGTGCTCGTCTTATTGTAGGCATACTGTATGGCAGCAGTTGCAGAGCGTTTAAAAACAGCCCTTTGAGTTTTTTGCTCTTGAAGCTGTCTCTCTGCCCTTTTCCCACTCAATGGGGTTGCTAGTTCAGCCTCTTTGGGGTTAAGTTGCAATTCCACACCCACTTCCAGAGAATGTCCCATCTTTTCAGCTTCATCAGCTAAGGATTCTTCTGGTTTTGATTAAGCACGTGTACTTTCTTTTGTTGCCTGTTGGGTGGGTGAAGGTTTTGCTAGTGCTTGTTTAGGTGGTTCAAATTTTGCAACCTTGTCTTTCAGATGAGCGGTATTCCCAGCTCTCACTGTACCCTTGTCTTCATGGGTTTTTGAGGGTGTGGGATACTGACGCTTAGTCAGAGTCAATACTTATCCTTGTAGGACTGTAATCTCATCCGCGAGAGATCCCTGTTTTTTGAGTGCATCTTGCAAGTCTCTTTTTAGGGAATTTATCTGCACACTTTGCTTTCTCTGAGCTTGCTTCCACATTTTTATTGCATTGTGAATCACTATGAATTTCTTTGCTCGGGCCACAGTTACTTGTTTTAGTTTCTGGACCTTCTTGTGCTCCCTTTTGTGCCGGGTCACCTGGGTTCTAAGCTTGGCCTTTAGCGTTGCTTTGGTGACGCTCCGGGTAGCCTTCAGTTTCTCATGCTGCTTTGCGGGGACATACTGTGTAATGAGACATTCCTGCAGCACTTGAATTTCTTTAACAGCCTGCAGATTTTCTTCCTGCAGAGTTCACTGCTTCTCCTCAGCCTTCTCGAGGTGCGTACGCAGACCTTGCAGTTGGTTCTGCAGTCGGTGCTCTGCTTCAAACTTTTCACCTTCCAAAAGTCTATTTATTTCTTTAAGCTCGTGCAGCTTTTCATTTTTTTCCTTGACGTCGTTTGTCAAATTAAAATTTTCTTCTTTGAGTTTTAAGTTTTTTCTTTTG